>NW_026527225.1:300000-375377 GCF_022682495.2 Desmodus rotundus | reverse complement strand
GGGGTGGGTCACGTGACTCCTCAAGGGTGGGTCAGGAGACACCTCAAGGGTGAGTCCCGTGACCCGAGTGAGGCTTGTGGTGGGGAGCCTGAGTGCGCACGCGCGGCCCAGGTATAGGCCCAAAACCTGCCAGCCGCGGCTCGGAGAAAAGCCATCTCCTGGGGGCCTCCCCATGTTCCTCCACTCCTCAAGGAGGACCCCTTTACAGATGGAAGAAAAGGGGGATCTTCGCAGTGGTGGGTTCGGGCCAGAGGGGTCTGTGGGTTTGCCTGCACGTACGCCAGGTGCTCTCACAACGGGCCCAGGTGTTCGAGCCCCGTGGAGGCAGAGGGCTGCTTATTGCTGGATGATAGTGTCCTGCAGGGTTAAGGGATGGCGTGGGCACTCCCAGGGCGACAGAGGGCACCTGGCCTTTAGAGAGTTCCCTGGAAAATTCCCCGCCCAGGCCTCTCGTCCACAAGTCTATCCTGCGCACAGTGTCTGTGCGAGGCTAGGAGTGCTTCTGGGCAGTGTTCCCCAGCGGAAATCGCGTGGTCCTCTAGGTGCCAGGGAGGGCTCCTGTGTCCACAGACAGGTGCCCAGGGACCCTGTGGAACTGCTGTGACCTCTAAAGGGTGGGTTAGGTGAGCCGAGGGAGGTGTGTGCTTGGGAGCCTGAGTGCGCATGCGCGGCCCACGTATAGGCCCGAAACGAGCCAGCCGCGGCTCGGAGAAAAGCCATCTCCTGGGGGCCTCCCCATGTTCTTCCACTCCTCAAGCGTGACCCCTTTACGGATGGAAGAAAGGGTGATCTTCGCAGTGGTGGGTTCGGGCCAGAGGGGTCTGCGGGTTTGCCTCCACGTACGCCAGGTGCCCGCACACCGGGCGCAGGTGTTTGAGCCCCGTGGAGGCAGAGGGCTGCTTATTGCTGGATGCAAGTGTCCTGCGGGGTCAAGGAACGGCATGGGCACTCCCCGGGCCACACAGGGCACCGGGCCCTTAGAGAGTTCCATGGGAATTCCCCCGCCCATGTCCCCGGTACCCAAGTATGTCCTTAGCACACTGTCTGTGGTGGGCTGAAGGTGCTGATAGGCAGTGTGGCCTGTGGGAAATCGTGCGGTCCTCTGAGTGGCAGGGAGGGCTTCTGTTTCCCCGAACAGGTGCGCAGGGACCCTGTAAAACTGCTGTGACCTCTCAAGGTGGGTCATGTGACCCCTCAAGGGTGGGGCAGGTGACCTCCCAAGGGTAGGTCACGAGACCCCTCAAGGGTGGGTCACGGGACCCCTCAAGGGTGGGTCACGAGACCCCTAAAGGGCGGGTCACGTGACCCGAAAAGCGTGGGTCACGAGACCCCTCAAGGGTGGGTCACGTGACCCCTCAGGGGTGGGTCACGAGACCCCTCAGGGGTGGGTCACCAGACCCCTCAGGGGTGGGTCACGTGACCCCTCTGGGGTGGGTCACGTGACCCCTCAGGGGTGGGTCACGAGACCCCTCAGGGGTGGGTCACGTGACCCCTCAGGGGTGGGTGACGTGACTCCTCAAGGGTGGGTCAGGAGACACCTCAAGGGTGAGTCCCGTGACCCGAGTGAGGCTTGTGGTGGGGAGCCTGAGTGCGCACGCGCGGCCCTGGTATAGGCCCAAAACCTGCCAGCCGCGGCTCGGAGAAAAGCCATCTCCTGGGGGCCTCCCCATGTTCCTCCACTCCTCAAGGAGGACCCCTTTACAGATGGAAGAAAAGGGGGAAATTCGCAGTGGTGGGTTCGGGCCAGAGGGGTTGTGGGTTTGCCTGCACGTACGCCAGGTGCTCTCACAACGGGCCCAGGTGTTCGAGCCCCGTGGAGGCAGAGGGCTGCTTATTGCTGGATGATAGTGTCCTGCAGGGTTAAGGGATGGCGTCGGCACTCCCAGGGCGACAGAGGGCACCTGGCCTTTAGAGAGTTCCCTGGAAAATTCCCCGCCCAGGCCTCTCGTCCACAAGTCTATCCTGCGCACAGTGTCTGTGCGAGGCTAGGAGTGCTTCTGGGCAGTGTTCCCCAGCGGAAATCGCGTGGTCCTCTAGGTGGCAGGGAGGGCTCCTGTGTCCACGGACAGGTGCCCAGGGACCCTGTGGAACTGCTGTGACCTCTAAAGGGTGGGTTAGGTGAGCCGAGGGAGGTGTGTGCTTGGGAGCCTGAGTGCGCATGCGCGGCCCACGTATAGGCCCGAAACGAGCCAGCCGCGGCTCGGAGAAAAGCCATCTCCTGGGGGCCTCCCCATGTTCTTCCACTCCTCAAGCGTGACCCCTTTACGGATGGAAGAAAGGGTGATCTTTGCAGTGGTGGGTTCGGGCCAGAGGGGTCTGCGGGTTTGCCTCCACGTAAGCCAGGTGCCCGCACACCGGGCGCAGGTGTTTGAGCCCCGTGGAGGCAGAGGGCTGCTTATTGCTGGATGCAAGTGTCCTGCGGGGTCAAGGAACGGCATGGGCACTCCCGGGGCCACACAGGGCACCGGGCCCTTAGAGAGTTCCATGGGAATTCCCTCGCCCATGTCCCCGGTACCCAAGTCTGTCCTTAGCACACTGTCTGTGCGGGGCTGAAGGTGCTGCTAGGCAGTGTGGCCTGTGGGAAATCGTGCGGTCCTCTGAGTGGCAGGGAGTGCTTCTGTTTCCCCGAACAGGTGCGCAGGGACCCTGTAAAACTGCTGTGACCTCTCAAGGTGCGTCATGTGACCCCTCAAGGGTGGGGCAGGTGACCTCCCAAGGGTGGGTCACGAGACCCCTCAAGGGTGGGTCACGGGACCCCTCAAGGGTGGATCACGAGACCCCTAAAGGGCGGGTCACGTGACCCGAAAAGCGTGGGTCACGAGACCCCTCAAGGGTGGGTCACGTGACCCCTCAGGGGTGGGTCACGAGACCCCTCAGGGGTGGGTCACGTGACCCCTCTGGGGTGGTCACGTGACCCCTCAGGGGTGGGTCACGAGACCCCTCAGGGGTAGGTCACGTGACCCCTCAGGGGTGGGTCACGTGACCCCTCAGGGGTGGGTGACGTGACTCCTCAAGGGTGGGTCAGGAGACACCTCAAGGGTGAGTCCCGTGACCCGAGTGAGGCTTGTGGTGGGGAGCCTGAGTGCGCACGCGCGGCCCAGGTATAGGCCCGAAACGAGCCAGCCGCGGCTCGGAGAAAAGCCATCTCCTGGGGGCCTCCCCATGTTCCTCCACTCCTCAAGGAGGACCCCTTTACAGATGGAAGAAAAGGGGGATCTTCGCAGTGGTGGGTTCGGGCCAGAGGGGTCTGTGGGTTTGCCTGCACGTACGCCAGGTGCTCTCACAACGGGCCCAGGTGTTCGAGCCCCGTGGAGGCAGAGGGCTGCTTATTGCTGGATGATAGTGTCCTGTAGGGTTAAGGGATGGCGTGGGCACTCCCAGGGCGACAGAGGGCACCTGGCCTTTAGAGAGTTCCCTGGAAAATTCCCCGCCCAGGCCTCTCGTCCACAAGTCTATCCTGCGCACAGTGTCTGTGCGAGGCTAGGAGTGCTTCTGGGCAGTGTTCCCCAGCGGAAATCGCGTGGTCCTCTAGGTGGCAGGGAGGGCTCCTGTGTCCACAGACAGGTGTCCAGGGACCCTGTGGAACTGCTGTGACCTCTAAAGGGTGGGTTAGGTGAGCCGAGGGAGGTGTGTGCTTGGGAGCCTGAGTGCGCATGCGCGGCCCACGTATAGGCCCGAAACGAGCCAGCCGCGGCTCGGAGAAAAGCCATCTCCTGGGGGCCTCCCCATGTTCTTCCACTCCTCAAGCGTGACCCCTTTACGGATGGAAGAAAGGGTGATCTTCGCAGTGGTGGGTTCGGGCCAGAGGGGTCTGCGGGTTTGCCTCCACGTACGCCAGGTGCCCGCACACAGGGCGCTGGTGTTCGAGCCCCGTGGAGGCAGAGGGCTGCTTATTGCTGGATGCAAGTGTCCTGCGGGGTCAAGGAACGGCATGGGCACTCCCCGGGCCACACAGGGCACCGGGCCCTTAGAGAGTTCCATGGGAATTCCCCCGCCCATGTCCCCGGTACCCAAGTATGTCCTTAACACACTGTCTCTGCTGGGCTGAAGGTGCTGATAGGCAGTGTGGCCTGTGGGAAATCGTGCGGTCCTCTGAGTGGCAGGGAGGGCTTCAGTTTCCCCGAACAGGTGCGCAGGGACCCTGTAAAACTGCTGTGACCTCTCAAGGTGGGTCATGTGACCCCTCAAGGGTGGGGCAGGTGACCTCCCAAGGGTGGGTCACGAGACCCCTCAAGGGTGGGTCACGGGACCCCTCAAGGGTGGGTCACGAGACCCCTAAAGGGCGGGTCACGTGACCCGAAAAGCGTGGGTCACGAGACCCCTCAAGGGTGGGTCACGTGACCCCTCAGGGGTGGGTCACGAGACCCCTCAGGGGTGGGTCACCAGACCCCTCAGGGGTGGGTCACGTGACCCCTCTGGGGTGGGTCACGTGACCCCTCAGGGGTGGGTCACGAGACCCCTCAGGGGTGGGTCACGTGACCCCTCAGGGGTGGGTGACGTGACTCCTCAAGGGTGGGTCAGGAGACACCTCAAGGGTGAGTCCCGTGACCCGAGTGAGGCTTGTGGTGGGGAGCCTGAGTGCGCACGCGCGGCTCTGGTATAGGCCCAAAACCTGCCAGCCGCGGCTCGGAGAAAAGCCATCTCCTGGGGGCCTCCCCATGTTCCTCCACTCCTCAAGGAGGACCCCTTTACAGATGGAAGAAAAGGGGGAAATTCGCAGTGGTGGGTTCGGGCCAGAGGGGTTGTGGGTTTGCCTGCACGTACGCCAGGTGCTCTCACAACGGGCCCAGGTGTTCGAGCCCCGTGGAGGCAGAGGGCTGCTTATTGCTGGATGATAGTGTCCTGCAGGGTTAAGGGATGGCGTCGGCACTCCCAGGGCGACAGAGGGCACCTGGCCTTTAGAGAGTTCCCTGGAAAATTCCCCGCCCAGGCCTCTCGTCCACAAGTCTATCCTGCGCACAGTGTCTGTGCGAGGCTAGGAGTGCTTCTGGGCAGTGTTCCCCAGCGGAAATCGCGTGGTCCTCTAGGTGGCAGGGAGGGCTCCTGTGTCCACAGACAGGTGCCCAGGGACCCTGTGGAACTGCTGTGACCTCTAAAGGGTGGGTTAGGTGAGCCGAGGGAGGTGTGTGCTTGGGAGCCTGAGTGCGCATGCGCGGCCCACGTATAGGCCCGAAACGAGCCAGCCGCGGCTCGGAGAAAAGCCATCTCCTGGGGGCCTCCCCATGTTCTTCCACTCCTCAAGCGTGACCCCTTTACGGATGGAAGAAAGGGTGATCTTCGCAGTGGTGGGTTCGGGCCAGAGGGGTCTGCGGGTTTGCCTCCACGTAAGCCACGTGCCCGCACACCGGGCGCAGGTGTTTGAGCCCCGTGGAGGCAGAGGGCTGCTTATTGCTGGATGCAAGTGTCCTGCGGGGTCAAGGAACGGCATGGGCACTCCCGGGGCCACACAGGGCACCGGGCCCTTAGAGAGTTCCATGGGAATTCCCTCGCCCATGTCCCCGGTACCCAAGTCTGTCCTTAGCACACTGTCTGTGCGGGGCTGAAGGTGCTGCTAGGCAGTGTGGCCTGTGGGAAATCGTGCGGTCCTCTGAGTGGCAGGGAGGGCTTCTGTTTCCCCGAACAGGTGCGCAGGGACCCTGTAAAACTGCTGTGACCTCTCAAGGTGCGTCATGTGACCCCTCAAGGGTGGGGCAGGTGACCTCCCAAGGGTGGGTCACGAGACCCCTCAAGGGTGGGTCACGGGACCCCTCAAGGGTGGATCACGAGACCCCTAAAGGGCGGGTCACGTGACCCGAAAAGCGTGGGTCACGAGACCCCTCAAGGGTGGGTCACGTGACCCCTCAGGGGTGGGTCACGAGACCCCTCAGGGGTGGGTCACGTGACCCCTCTGGGGTGGTCACGTGACCCCTCAGGGGTGGGTCACGAGACCCCTCAGGGGTAGGTCACGTGACCCCTCAGGGGTGGGTCACGTGACCCCTCAGGGGTGGGTGACGTGACTCCTCAAGGGTGGGTCAGGAGACACCTCAAGGGTGAGTCCCGTGACCCGAGTGAGGCTTGTGGTGGGGAGCCTGAGTGCGCACGCGCGGCCCAGGTATAGGCCCGAAACGAGCCAGCCGCGGCTCGGAGAAAAGCCATCTCCTGGGGGCCTCCCCATGTTCCTCCACTCCTCAAGGAGGACCCCTTTACAGATGGAAGAAAAGGGGGATCTTCGCAGTGGTGGGTTCGGGCCAGAGGGGTCTGTGGGTTTGCCTGCACGTACGCCAGGTGCTCTCACAACGGGCCCAGGTGTTCGAGCCCCGTGGAGGCAGAGGGCTGCTTATTGCTGGATGATAGTGTCCTGTAGGGTTAAGGGATGGCGTGGGCACTCCCAGGGCGACAGAGGGCACCTGGCCTTTAGAGAGTTCCCTGGAAAATTCCCCGCCCAGGCCTCTCGTCCACAAGTCTATCCTGCGCACAGTGTCTGTGCGAGGCTAGGAGTGCTTCTGGGCAGTGTTCCCCAGCGGAAATCGCGTGGTCCTCTAGGTGGCAGGGAGGGCTCCTGTGTCCACAGACAGGTGTCCAGGGACCCTGTGGAACTGCTGTGACCTCTAAAGGGTGGGTTAGGTGAGCCGAGGGAGGTGTGTGCTTGGGAGCCTGAGTGCGCATGCGCGGCCCACGTATAGGCCCGAAACGAGCCAGCCGCGGCTCGGAGAAAAGCCATCTCCTGGGGGCCTCCCCATGTTCTTCCACTCCTCAAGCGTGACCCCTTTACGGATGGAAGAAAGGGTGATCTTCGCAGTGGTGGGTTCGGGCCAGAGGGGTCTGCGGGTTTGCCTCCACGTACGCCAGGTGCCCGCACACAGGGCGCTGGTGTTCGAGCCCCGTGGAGGCAGAGGGCTGCTTATTGCTGGATGCAAGTGTCCTGCGGGGTCAAGGAACGGCATGGGCACTCCCCGGGCCACACAGGGCACCGGGCCCTTAGAGAGTTCCATGGGAATTCCCCCGCCCATGTCCCCGGTACCCAAGTATGTCCTTAACACACTGTCTCTGCTGGGCTGAAGGTGCTGATAGGCAGTGTGGCCTGTGGGAAATCGTGCGGTCCTCTGAGTGGCAGGGAGGGCTTCAGTTTCCCCGAACAGGTGCGCAGGGACCCTGTAAAACTGCTGTGACCTCTCAAGGTGGGTCATGTGACCCCTCAAGGGTGGGGCAGGTGACCTCCCAAGGGTGGGTCACGAGACCCCTCAAGGGTGGGTCACGGGACCCCTCAAGGGTGGGTCACGAGACCCCTAAAGGGCGGGTCACGTGACCCGAAAAGCGTGGGTCACGAGACCCCTCAAGGGTGGGTCACGTGACCCCTCAGGGGTGGGTCACGAGACCCCTCAGGGGTGGGTCACCAGACCCCTCAGGGGTGGGTCACGTGACCCCTCTGGGGTGGGTCACGTGACCCCTCAGGGGTGGGTCACGAGACCCCTCAGGGGTGGGTCACGTGACCCCTCAGGGGTGGGTGACGTGACTCCTCAAGGGTGGGTCAGGAGACACCTCAAGGGTGAGTCCCGTGACCCGAGTGAGGCTTGTGGTGGGGAGCCTGAGTGCGCACGCGCGGCTCTGGTATAGGCCCAAAACCTGCCAGCCGCGGCTCGGAGAAAAGCCATCTCCTGGGGGCCTCCCCATGTTCCTCCACTCCTCAAGGAGGACCCCTTTACAGATGGAAGAAAAGGGGGAAATTCGCAGTGGTGGGTTCGGGCCAGAGGGGTTGTGGGTTTGCCTGCACGTACGCCAGGTGCTCTCACAACGGGCCCAGGTGTTCGAGCCCCGTGGAGGCAGAGGGCTGCTTATTGCTGGATGATAGTGTCCTGCAGGGTTAAGGGATGGCGTCGGCACTCCCAGGGCGACAGAGGGCACCTGGCCTTTAGAGAGTTCCCTGGAAAATTCCCCGCCCAGGCCTCTCGTCCACAAGTCTATCCTGCGCACAGTGTCTGTGCGAGGCTAGGAGTGCTTCTGGGCAGTGTTCCCCAGCGGAAATCGCGTGGTCCTCTAGGTGGCAGGGAGGGCTCCTGTGTCCACAGACAGGTGCCCAGGGACCCTGTGGAACTGCTGTGACCTCTAAAGGGTGGGTTAGGTGAGCCGAGGGAGGTGTGTGCTTGGGAGCCTGAGTGCGCATGCGCGGCCCACGTATAGGCCCGAAACGAGCCAGCCGCGGCTCGGAGAAAAGCCATCTCCTGGGGGCCTCCCCATGTTCTTCCACTCCTCAAGCGTGACCCCTTTACGGATGGAAGAAAGGGTGATCTTCGCAGTGGTGGGTTCGGGCCAGAGGGGTCTGCGGGTTTGCCTCCACGTAAGCCACGTGCCCGCACACCGGGCGCAGGTGTTTGAGCCCCGTGGAGGCAGAGGGCTGCTTATTGCTGGATGCAAGTGTCCTGCGGGGTCAAGGAACGGCATGGGCACTCCCGGGGCCACACAGGGCACCGGGCCCTTAGAGAGTTCCATGGGAATTCCCTCGCCCATGTCCCCGGTACCCAAGTCTGTCCTTAGCACACTGTCTGTGCGGGGCTGAAGGTGCTGCTAGGCAGTGTGGCCTGTGGGAAATCGTGCGGTCCTCTGAGTGGCAGGGAGGGCTTCTGTTTCCCCGAACAGGTGCGCAGGGACCCTGTAAAACTGCTGTGACCTCTCAAGGTGCGTCATGTGACCCCTCAAGGGTGGGGCAGGTGACCTCCCAAGGGTGGGTCACGAGACCCCTCAAGGGTGGGTCACGGGACCCCTCAAGGGTGGATCACGAGACCCCTAAAGGGCGGGTCACGTGACCCGAAAAGCGTGGGTCACGAGACCCCTCAAGGGTGGGTCACGTGACCCCTCAGGGGTGGGTCAGGAGACCCCTCAGGGGTGGGTCACGTGACCCCTCTGGGGTGGTCACGTGACCCCTCAGGGGTGGGTCACGAGACCCCTCAGGGGTGGGTCACGTGACCCCTCAGGGGTGGGTCACGTGACCCCTCAGGGGTGGGTGACGTGACTCCTCAAGGGTGGGTCAGGAGACACCTCAAGGGTGAGTCCCGTGACCCGAGTGAGGCTTGTGGTGGGGAGCCTGAGTGCGCACGCGCGGCCCAGGTATAGGCCCGAAACGAGCCAGCCGCGGCTCGGAGAAAAGCCATCTCCTGGGGGCCTCCCCATGTTCCTCCACTCCTCAAGGAGGACCCCTTTACAGATGGAAGAAAAGGGGGATCTTCGCAGTGGTGGGTTCGGGCCAGAGGGGTCTGTGGGTTTGCCTGCACGTACGCCAGGTGCTCTCACAACGGGCCCAGGTGTTCGAGCCCCGTGGAGGCAGAGGGCTGCTTATTGCTGGATGATAGTGTCCTGTAGGGTTAAGGGATGGCGTGGGCACTCCCAGGGCGACAGAGGGCACCTGGCCTTTAGAGAGTTCCCTGGAAAATTCCCCGCCCAGGCCTCTCGTCCACAAGTCTATCCTGCGCACAGTGTCTGTGCGAGGCTAGGAGTGCTTCTGGGCAGTGTTCCCCAGCGGAAATCGCGTGGTCCTCTAGGTGGCAGGGAGGGCTCCTGTGTCCACAGACAGGTGCCCAGGGACCCTGTGGAACTGCTGTGACCTCTAAAGGGTGGGTTAGGTGAGCCGAGGGAGGTGTGTGCTTGGGAGCCTGAGTGCGCATGCGCGGCCCACGTATAGGCCCGAAACGAGCCAGCCGCGGCTCGGAGAAAAGCCATCTCCTGGGGGCCTCCCCATGTTCTTCCACTCCTCAAGCGTGACCCCTTTACGGATGGAAGAAAGGGTGATCTTCGCAGTGGTGGGTTCGGGCCAGAGGGGTCTGCGGGTTTGCCTCCACGTACGCCAGGTGCCCGCACACAGGGCGCTGGTGTTCGAGCCCCGTGGAGGCAGAGGGCTGCTTATTGCTGGATGCAAGTGTCCTGCGGGGTCAAGGAACGGCATGGGCACTCCCCGGGCCACACAGGGCACCGGGCCCTTAGAGAGTTCCATGGGAATTCCCCCGCCCATGTCCCCGGTACCCAAGTATGTCCTTAACACACTGTCTCTGCTGGGCTGAAGGTGCTGATAGGCAGTGTGGCCTGTGGGAAATCGTGCGGTCCTCTGAGTGGCAGGGAGGGCTTCAGTTTCCCCGAACAGGTGCGCAGGGACCCTGTAAAACTGCTGTGACCTCTCAAGGTGGGTCATGTGACCCCTCAAGGGTGGGGCAGGTGACCTCCCAAGGGTGGGTCACGAGACCCCTCAAGGGTGGGTCACGGGACCCCTCAAGGGTGGGTCACGAGACCCCTAAAGGGCGGGTCACGTGACCCGAAAAGCGTGGGTCACGAGACCCCTCAAGGGTGGGTCACGTGACCCCTCAGGGGTGGGTCACGAGACCCCTCAGTGGTGGGTCACCAGACCCCTCAGGGGTGGGTCACGTGACCCCTCTGGGGTGGGTCACGTGACCCCTCAGGGGTGGGTCACGAGACCCCTCAGGGGTGGGTCACGTGACCCCTCAGGGGTGGGTGACGTGACTCTTCAAGGGTGGGTCAGGAGACACCTCAAGGGTGAGTCCCGTGACCCGAGTGAGGCTTGTGGTGGGGAGCCTGAGTGCGCACGCGCGGCTCTGGTATAGGCCCAAAACCTGCCAGCCGCGGCTCGGAGAAAAGCCATCTCCTGGGGGCCTCCCCATGTTCCTCCACTCCTCAAGGAGGACCCCTTTACAGATGGAAGAAAAGGGGGAAATTCGCAGTGGTGGGTTCGGGCCAGAGGGGTTGTGGGTTTGCCTGCACGTACGCCAGGTGCTCTCACAACGGGCCCAGGTGTTCGAGCCCCGTGGAGGCAGAGGGCTGCTTATTGCTGGATGATAGTGTCCTGCAGGGTTAAGGGATGGCGTCGGCACTCCCAGGGCGACAGAGGGCACCTGGCCTTTAGAGAGTTCCCTGGAAAATTCCCCGCCCAGGCCTCTCGTCCACAAGTCTATCCTGCGCACAGTGTCTGTGCGAGGCTAGGAGTGCTTCTGGGCAGTGTTCCCCAGCGGAAATCGCGTGGTCCTCTAGGTGGCAGGGAGGGCTCCTGTGTCCACAGACAGGTGCCCAGGGACCCTGTGGAACTGCTGTGACCTCTAAAGGGTGGGTTAGGTGAGCCGAGGGAGGTGTGTGCTTGGGAGCCTGAGTGCGCATGCGCGGCCCACGTATAGGCCCGAAACGAGCCAGCCGCGGCTCGGAGAAAAGCCATCTCCTGGGGGCCTCCCCATGTTCTTCCACTCCTCAAGCGTGACCCCTTTACGGATGGAAGAAAGGGTGATCTTCGCAGTGGTGGGTTCGGGCCAGAGGGGTCTGCGGGTTTGCCTCCACGTAAGCCACGTGCCCGCACACCGGGCGCAGGTGTTTGAGCCCCGTGGAGGCAGAGGGCTGCTTATTGCTGGATGCAAGTGTCCTGCGGGGTCAAGGAACGGCATGGGCACTCCCGGGGCCACACAGGGCACCGGGCCCTTAGAGAGTTCCATGGGAATTCCCTCGCCCATGTCCCCGGTACCCAAGTCTGTCCTTAGCACACTGTCTGTGCGGGGCTGAAGGTGCTGCTAGGCAGTGTGGCCTGTGGGAAATCGTGCGGTCCTCTGAGTGGCAGGGAGGGCTTCTGTTTCCCCGAACAGGTGCGCAGGGACCCTGTAAAACTGCTGTGACCTCTCAAGGTGCGTCATGTGACCCCTCAAGGGTGGGGCAGGTGACCTCCCAAGGGTGGGTCACGAGACCCCTCAAGGGTGGGTCACGGGACCCCTCAAGGGTGGATCACGAGACCCCTAAAGGGCGGGTCACGTGACCCGAAAAGCGTGGGTCACGAGACCCCTCAAGGGTGGGTCACGTGACCCCTCAGGGGTGGGTCAGGAGACCCCTCAGGGGTGGGTCACGTGACCCCTCTGGGGTGGTCACGTGACCCCTCAGGGGTGGGTCACGAGACCCCTCAGGGGTGGGTCACGTGACCCCTCAGGGGTGGGTCACGTGACCCCTCAGGGGTGGGTGACGTGACTCCTCAAGGGTGGGTCAGGAGACACCTCAAGGGTGAGTCCCGTGACCCGAGTGAGGCTTGTGGTGGGGAGCCTGAGTGCGCACGCGCGGCCCAGGTATAGGCCCGAAACGAGCCAGCCGCGGCTCGGAGAAAAGCCATCTCCTGGGGGCCTCCCCATGTTCCTCCACTCCTCAAGGAGGACCCCTTTACAGATGGAAGAAAAGGGGGATCTTCGCAGTGGTGGGTTCGGGCCAGAGGGGTCTGTGGGTTTGCCTGCACGTACGCCAGGTGCTCTCACAACGGGCCCAGGTGTTCGAGCCCCGTGGAGGCAGAGGGCTGCTTATTGCTGGATGATAGTGTCCTGTAGGGTTAAGGGATGGCGTGGGCACTCCCAGGGCGACAGAGGGCACCTGGCCTTTAGAGAGTTCCCTGGAAAATTCCCCGCCCAGGCCTCTCGTCCACAAGTCTATCCTGCGCACAGTGTCTGTGCGAGGCTAGGAGTGCTTCTGGGCAGTGTTCCCCAGCGGAAATCGCGTGGTCCTCTAGGTGGCAGGGAGGGCTCCTGTGTCCACAGACAGGTGCCCAGGGACCCTGTGGAACTGCTGTGACCTCTAAAGGGTGGGTTAGGTGAGCCGAGGGAGGTGTGTGCTTGGGAGCCTGAGTGCGCATGCGCGGCCCACGTATAGGCCCGAAACGAGCCAGCCGCGGCTCGGAGAAAAGCCATCTCCTGGGGGCCTCCCCATGTTCTTCCACTCCTCAAGCGTGACCCCTTTACGGATGGAAGAAAGGGTGATCTTCGCAGTGGTGGGTTCGGGCCAGAGGGGTCTGCGGGTTTGCCTCCACGTACGCCAGGTGCCCGCACACCGGGCGCAGGTGTTTGAGCCCCGTGGAGGCAGAGGGCTGCTTATTGCTGGATGCAAGTGTCCTGCGGGGTCAAGGAACGGCATGGGCACTCCCCGGGCCACACAGGGCACCGGGCCCTTAGAGAGTTCCATGGGAATTCCCCCGCCCATGTCCCCGGTACCCAAGTATGTCCTTAGCACACTGTCTGTGGTGGGCTGAAGGTGCTGATAGGCAGTGTGGCCTGTGGGAAATCGTGCGGTCCTCTGAGTGGCAGGGAGGGCTTCTGTTTCCCCGAACAGGTGCGCAGGGACCCTGTAAAACTGCTGTGACCTCTCAAGGTGGGTCATGTGACCCCTCAAGGGTGGGGCAGGTGACCTCCCAAGGGTAGGTCACGAGACCCCTCAAGGGTGGGTCACGGGACCCCTCAAGGGTGGGTCACGAGACCCCTAAAGGGCGGGTCACGTGACCCGAAAAGCGTGGGTCACGAGACCCCTCAAGGGTGGGTCACGTGACCCCTCAGGGGTGGGTCACGAGACCCCTCAGGGGTGGGTCACCAGACCCCTCAGGGGTGGGTCACGTGACCCCTCTGGGGTGGGTCACGTGACCCCTCAGGGGTGGGTCACGAGACCCCTCAGGGGTGGGTCACGTGACCCCTCAGGGGTGGGTGACGTGACTCCTCAAGGGTGGGTCACGAGACCCCTCAGGGGTGGGTCACGTGACCCCTCAGGGGTGGGTCACGTGACCCCTCAGGGGTGGGCGACGTGACTCCTCAAGGGTGGGTCACGAGACCCCTCAGGGGTGGGTCACGGGACCCCTCAAGGGTGGGTCACGAGACCCCTAAAGGGCGGGTCACGTGACCCGAAAAGCGTGGGTCACGTGACCCCTCAGGGGTGGGTCACGAGACCCCTCAGGGGTGGGTCACGTGACCCCTCTGGGGTGGGTCACGTGACCCCTCAGGGGTGGGTCACGTGACACCTCAGTGGTGGGTCACGTGACCCCTCAGGGGTGGGTGACCTGACTCCTCAAGGGTGGGTCAGGAGACACCTCAAGGGTGAGTCCCGTGACCTGAGTGAGGCTTGTGGTGGGGAGCCTGAGTGCGCACGCGCGGCCCAGGTATAGGCCCGAAACCTGCCAGCCGCGGCTGGGAGAAAAGCCATCTCCTGGGGGCCTCCCTATGTTCCTCCACTCCTCAAGGAGGACCCCTTTACAGATGGAAGAAAAGGGGGATCTTCGCAGTGGTGGGTTCGGGCCAGAGGGGTCTGTGGGTTTGCCTGCACGTACGCCAGGTGCTCTCACAACGGGCCCAGGTGTTCGAGCCCCGTGGAGGCAGAGGGCTGCTTATTGCTGGATGATAGTGTCCTGCAGGGTTAAGGGACGGCGTGGGCACTCCCAGGGCGACAGAGGGCACCTGGCCTTTAGAGAGTTCCCTGGAAAATTCCCCGCCCAGGCCTCTCGTCCACAAGTCTATCCTGCGCACAGTGTCTGTGCGAGGCTAGGAGTGCTTCTGGGCAGTGATCCCCAGCGGAAATCGCGTGGTCCTCTAGGTGGCAGGGAGGGCTTCTGTGTCCACAGACAGGTGCCCAGGGACCCTGTGGAACTGCTGTGACCTCTAAAGGGTGGGTTAGGTGAGCCGAGGGAGGTGTGTGCTTGGGAGCCTGAGTGCGCATGCGCGGCCCACGTATAGGCCCGAAACGAGCCAGCCGCGGCTCGGAGAAAAGCCATCTCCTGGGGGCCTCCCCATGTTCTTCCACTCCTCAAGCGTGACCCCTTTACGGATGGAAGAAAGGGTGATCTTCGCAGTGGTGGGTTCGGGCCAGAGGGGTCTGCGGGTTTGCCTCCACGTAAGCCAGGTGCCCGCACACCGGGCGCAGGTGTTTGAGCCCCGTGGAGGCAGAGGGCTGCTTATTGCTGGATGCAAGTGTCCTGCGGGGTCAAGGAACGGCATGGGCACTCCCGGGGCCACACAGGGCACCGGGCCCTTAGAGAGTTCCATGGGAATTCCCCCGCCCATGTCCCCGGTACCCAAGTCTGTCCTTAGCACACTGTCTGTGCGGGGCTGAAGGTGCTGATAGGCAGTGTGGCCTGTGGGAAATCGTGCGGTCCTCTGAGTGGCAGGGAGGGCTTCTGTTTCCCCGAACAGGTGCGCAGGGACCCTGTAAAACTGCTGTGACCTCTCAAGGTGGGTCATGTGACCCCTCAAGGGTGGGGCAGGTGACCTCCCAAGGGTGGGTCACGAGACCCCTCAAGGGTGGGTCACGTGACCCCTCAAGGGTGGGTCACGAGACCCCTCAGGGGTGGGTCACGTGACCCCTCAGGGGTGGGTCACGTGACCCCTCAGGGGTGGGCGACGTGACTCCTCAAGGGTGGGTCACGAGACCCCTCAGGGGTGGGTCACGGGACCCCTCAAGGGTGGGTCACGAGACCCCTAAAGGGCGGGTCACGTGACCCGAAAAGCGTGGGTCACGAGACCCCTCTGGGGTGGGTCACGTGACCCCTCAGGGGTGGGTCACGAGACCCCTCAGGGGTGGGTCACGTGACCCCTCTGGGGTGGGTCACGTGACCCCTCAGGGGTGGGTCACGTGACACCTCAGTGGTGGGTCACGTGACCCCTCAGGGGTGGGTGACGTGACTCCTCAAGGGTGGGTCAGGAGACACCTCAAGGGTGAGTCCCGTGACCTGAGTGAGGCTTGTGGTGGGGAGCCTGAGTGCGCACGCGCGGCCCAGGTATAGGCCCGAAACCTGCCAGCCGCGGCTGGGAGAAAAGCCATCTCCTGGGGGCCTCCCTATGTTCCTCCACTCCTCAAGGAGGACCCCTTTACAGATGGAAGAAAAGGGGGATCTTCGCAGTGGTGGGTTCGGGCCAGAGGGGTCTGTGGGTTTGCCTGCACGTACGCCAGGTGCTCTCACAACGGGCCCAGGTGTTCGAGCCCCGTGGAGGCAGAGGGCTGCTTATTGCTGGATGATAGTGTCCTGCAGGGTTAAGGGACGGCGTGGGCACTCCCAGGGCGACAGAGGGCACCTGGCCTTTAGAGAGTTCCCTGGAAAATTCCCCGCCCAGGCCTCTCGTCCACAAGTCTATCCTGCGCACAGTGTCTGTGCGAGGCTAGGAGTGCTTCTGGGCAGTGATCCCCAGCGGAAATCGCGTGGTCCTCTAGGTGGCAGGGAGGGCTCCTGTGTCCACAGACAGGTGCCCAGGGACCCTGTGGAACTGCTGTGACCTCTAAAGGGTGGGTTAGGTGAGCCGAGGGAGGTGTGTGCTTGGGAGCCTGAGTGCGCATGCGCGGCCCACGTATAGGCCCGAAACGAGCCAGCCGCGGCTCGGAGAAAAGCCATCTCCTGGGTGCCTCCCCATGTTCTTCCACTCCTCAAGCGTGACCCCTTTACGGATGGAAGAAAGGGTGATCTTCGCAGTGGTGGGTTCGGGCCAGAGGGGTCTGCGGGTTTGCCTCCACGTAAGCCAGGTGCCCGCACACCGGGCGCAGGTGTTTGAGCCCCGTGGAGGCAGAGGGCTGCTTATTGCTGGATGCAAGTGTCCTGCGGGGTCAAGGAACGGCATGGGCACTCCCCGGGCCACACAGGGCACCGGGCCCTTAGAGAGTTCCATGGGAATTCCCCCGCCCATGTCCCCAGTACCCAAGTATGTCCTTAGCACACTGTCTGTGCTGGGCTGAAGGTGCTGATAGGCAGTGTGGCCTGTGGGAAATCGTGCGGTCCTCTGAGTGGCAGGGAGGGCTTCTGTTTCCCCGAACAGGTGCGCAGGGACCCTGTAAAACTGCTGTGACCTCTCAAGGTGGGTATGTGACCCCTCAAGGGTGGGGCAGTTGACCTCCCAAGGGTGGGTCACGAGACCCCTCAAGGGTGGGTCACGGGATCCCTCAAGGGTGGATCACGAGACCCCTAAAGGGCGGGTCACGTGACCCGAAAAGCGTGGGTCACGAGACCCCTCAAGGGTGGGTCACGTGACCCCTCAGGGGTGGGTCACGAGACCCCTCAGGGGTGGGTCACGTGACCCTTCTGGGGTGGTCACGTGACCCCTCAGGGGTGGGTCACGAGACCCCTCAGGGGTGGGTGACGTGACCCCTCAGGGGTGGGTCACGTGACCCCTCAGGGGTGGGTGACGTGACTCCTCAAGGGTGGTTCAGGAGACACCTCAAGGGTGAGTCCCGTGACCCGAGTGAGGCTTGTGGTGGGGAGCCTGAGTGCGCACGCGCGGCCCAGGTATAGGCCCAAAACCTGCCAGCCGCGGCTCGGAGAAAAGCCATCTCCTGGGGGCCTCCCCGGTTCCTCCACTCCTCAAGGAGGGCCCCTTTATAGATGGAAGAAAAGGGGGATCTTCGCAGTGGTGGGTTCGGGCCAGAGGGGTCTGTGGGTTTGCCTGCACGTACGCCAGGTGCTCTCACAACGGGCCCAGGTGTTCGAGCCCCGTGGAGGCAGAGGGCTGCTTATTGCTGGATGATAGTGTCCTGCAGGGTTAAGGGATGGCGTGGGCACTCCCAGGGCGACAGAGGGCACCTGGCCTTTAGAGAGTTCCCTGGAAAATTCCCCGCCCAGGCCTCTCGTCCACAAGTCTATCCTGCGCACAGTGTCTGTGCGAGGCTAGGAGTGCTTCTGGGCAGTGTTCCCCAGCGGAAATCGCGTGGTCCTCTAGGTGGCAGGGAGGGCTCCTGTGTCCACAGACAGGTGCCCAGGGACCCTGTGGAACTGCTGTGACCTCTAAAGGGTGGGTTAGGTGAGCCGAGGGAGGTGTGTGCTTGGGAGCCTGAGTGCGCATGCGCGGCCCACGTATAGGCCCGAAACGAGCCAGCCGCGGCTCGGAGAAAAGCCATCTCCTGGGGGCCTCCCCATGTTCTTCCACTCCTCAAGCGTGACCCCTTTACGGATGGAAGAAAGGGTGATCTTCGCAGTGGTGGGTTCGGGCCAGAGGGGTCTGCGGGTTTGCCTCCACGTACGCCAGGTGCCCGCACACCGGGCGCAGGTGTTTGAGCCCCGTGGAGGCAGAGGGCTGCTTATTGCTGGATGCAAGTGTCCTGCGGGGTCAAGGAACGGCATGGGCACTCCCCGGGCCACACAGGGCACCGGGCCCTTAGAGAGTTCCATGGGAATTCCCCCGCCCATGTCCCCGGTACCCAAGTATGTCCTTAGCACACTGTCTGTGCTGGGCTGAAGGTGCTGATAGGCAGTGTGGCCTGTGGGAAATCGTGCGGTCCTCTGAGTGGCAGGGAGGGCTTCTGTTTCCCCGAACAGGTGCGCAGGGACCCTGTAAAACTGCTGTGACCTCTCAAGGTGGGTCATGTGACCCCTCAAGGGTGGGGCAGGTGACCTCCCAAGGGTGGGTCACGAGACCCCTCAAGGGTGGGTCACGTGACCCCTCAAGGGTGGGTCACGAGACCCCTCAGGGGTGGGTCACGTGACCCCTCAGGGGTGGGTCACGTGACCCCTCAGGGGTGGGCGACGTGACTCCTCAAGGGTGGGTCACGAGACCCCTCAGGGGTGGGTCACGGGACCCCTCAAGGGTGGGTCACGAGACCCCTAAAGGGCGGGTCACGTGACCCGAAAAGCGTGGGTCACGAGACCCCTCTGGGGTGGGTCACGTGACCCCTCAGGGGTGGGTCACGAGACCCCTCAGGGGTGGGTCACGTGACCCCTCTGGGGTGGGTCACGTGACCCCTCAGGGGTGGGTCACGTGACACCTCAGTGGTGGGTCACGTGACCCCTCAGGGGTGGGTGACGTGACTCCTCAAGGGTGGGTCAGGAGACACCTCAAGGGTGAGTCCCGTGACCTGAGTGAGGCTTGTGGTGGGGAGCCTGAGTGCGCACGCGCGGCCCAGGTATAGGCCCGAAACCTGCCAGCCGCGGCTGGGAGAAAAGCCATCTCCTGGGGGCCTCCCCATGTTCCTCCACTCCTCAAGCGTGACCCCTTTACGGATGGAAGAAAGGGTGATCTTCGCAGTGGTGGGTTCGGGCCAGAGGGGTCTGCGGGTTTGCCTCCACGTAAGCCAGGTGCCCGCACACCGGGCGCAGGTGTTTGAGCCCCGTGGAGGCAGAGGGCTGCTTATTGCTGGATGCAAGTGTCCTGCGGGGTCAAGGAACGGCATGGGCACTCCCCGGGCCACACAGGGCACCGGGCCCTTAGAGAGTTCCATGGGAATTCCCCCGCCCATGTCCCCGGTACCCAAGTATGTCCTTAGCACACTGTCTGTGCTGGGCTGAAGGTGCTGATAGGCAGTGTGGCCTGTGGGAAATCGTGCGGTCCTCTGAGTGGCAGGGAGGGCTTCTGTTTCCCCGAACAGGTGCGCAGGGACCCTGTAAAACTGCTGTGACCTCTCAAGGTGGGTCATGTGACCCCTCAAGGGTGGGGCAGGTGACCTCCGAAGGGTGGGTCACGAGACCCCACAAGGGTGGGTCACGGGACCCCTCAAGGGTGGGTCACGAGACCCCTAAAGGGCGGGTCACGTGACCCGAAAAGCGTGGGTCACGAGACCCCTCAAGGGTGGGTCACGTGACCCCTCAGGGGTGGGTCACGAGACCCCTCAGGGGTGGGTCACCAGACCCCTCAGGGGTGGGTCACGTGACCCCTCTGGGGTGGGTCACGTGACCCCTCAGGGGTGGGTCACGAGACCCCTCAGGGGTGGGTCACGTGACCCCTCTGGGGTGGGTCACGTGACCCCTCAGGGGTGGGTGACGTGACTCCTCAAGGGTGGGTCAGGAGACACCTCAAGGGTGAGTCCCGTGACCCGAGTGAGGCTTGTGGTGGGGAGCCTGAGTGCGCACGCGCGGCCCACGTATAGGCCCAAAACCTGCCAGCCGCGGCTCGGAGAAAAGCCATCTCCTGGGGGCCTCCCCATGTTCCTCCACTCCTCAAGGAGGACCCCTCTACAGATGGAAGAAAAGGGGGATCTTCGCAGTGGTGGGTTCGGGCCAGAGGGGTCTGTGGGTTTGCCTGCACGTACGCCAGGTGCTCTCACAACGGGCCCAGGTGTTCGAGCCCCGTGGAGGCAGAGGGCTGCTTATTGCTGGATGATAGTGTCCTGCAGGGTTAAGGGACGGCGTGGGCACTCCCAGGGCGACAGAGGGCACCTGGCCTTTAGAGAGTTCCCTGGAAAATTCCCCGCCCAGGCCTCTCGTCCACGAGTCTATCCTGCGCACAGTGTCTGTGCGAGGCTAGGAGTGCTTCTGGGCAGTGTTCCCCAGCGGAAATCGCGTGGTCCTCTAGGTGGCAGGGAGGGCTCCTGTGTCCACAGACAGGTGCCCAGGGACCCTGTGGAACTGCTGTGACCTCTAAAGGGTGGGTTAGGTGAGCCGAGGGAGGTGTGTGCTTGGGAGCCTGAGTGCGCATGCGCGGCCCACGTATAGGCCCGAAACGAGCCAGCCGCGGCTCGGAGAAAAGCCATCTCCTGGGGGCCTCCCCATGTTCTTCCACTCCTCAAGCGTGACCCCTTTACGGATGGAAGAAAGGGTGATCTTCGCAGTGGTGGGTTCGGGCCAGAGGGGTCTGCGGGTTTGCCTCCACGTAAGCCAGGTGCCCGCACACCGGGCGCAGGTGTTTGAGCCCCGTGGAGGCAGAGGGCTGCTTATTGCTGGATGCAAGTGTCCTGCGGGGTCAAGGAACGGCATGGGCACTCCCGGGGCCACACAGGGCACCGGGCCCTTAGAGAGTTCCATGGGAATTCCCCCGCCCATGTCCCCGGTACCCAAGTCTGTCCTTAGCACACTGTCTGTGCGGGGCTGAAGGTGCTGCTAGGCAGTGTGGCCTGTGGGAAATCGTGCGGTCCTCTGAGTGGCAGGGAGGGCTTCTGTTTCCCCGAACAGGTGCGCAGGGACCCTGTAAAACTGCTGTGACCTCTCAAGGTGCGTCATGTGACCCCTCAAGGGTGGGGCAGGTGACCTCCCAAGGGTGGGTCACGAGACCCCTCAAGGGTGGGTCACGGGACCCCTCAAGGGTGGATCACGAGACCCCTAAAGGGCGGGTCACGTGACCCGAAAAGCGTGGGTCACGAGACCCCTCAAGGGTGGGTCACGTGACCCCTCAGGGGTGGGTCACGAGACCCCTCAGGGGTGGGTCACGTGACCCACCTGGGGTGGTCACGTGACCCCTCAGGGGTGGGTCACGAGACCCCTCAGGGGTGGGTCACGTGACCCCTCAGGGGTGGGTCACGTGACCCCTCAGGGGTGGGTGACGTGACTCCTCAAGGGTGGGTCAGGAGACACCTCAAGGGTGAGTCCCGTGACCCGAGTGAGGCTTGTGGTGGGGAGCCTGAGTGCGCACGCGCGGCCCAGTTATAGGCCCAAAACCTGCCAGCCGCGGCTCGGAGAAAAGCCATCTCCTAGGGGCCTCCCCATGTTCCTCCACTCCTCAAGGAGGACCCCTTTACAGATGGAAGAAAAGGGGGATCTTCGCAGTGGTGGGTTCGGGCCAGAGGGGTCTGTGGGTTTGCCTGCACGTACGCCAGGTGCTCTCACAACGGGCCCAGGTGTTCGAGCCCCGTGGAGGCAGAGGGCTGCTTATTGCTGGATGATAGTGTCCTGCAGGGTTAAGGGACGGCGTGGGCACTCCCAGGGCGACAGAGGGCACCTGGCCTTTAGAGAGTTCCCTGGAAAATTCCCCGCCCAGGCCTCTCGTCCACAAGTCTATCCTGCGCACAGTGTCTGTGCGAGGCTAGGAGTGCTTCTGGGCAGTGATCCCCAGCGGAAATCGCGTGGTCCTCTAGGTGGCAGGGAGGGCTTCTGTGTCCACAGACAGGTGCCCAGGGACCCTGTGGAACTGCTGTGACCTCTAAAGGGTGGGTTAGGTGAGCCGAGGGAGGTGTGTGCTTGGGAGCCTGAGTGCGCATGCGCGGCCCACGTATAGGCCCGAAACGAGCCAGCCGCGGCTCGGAGAAAAGCCATCTCCTGGGGGCCTCCCCATGTTCTTCCACTCCTCAAGCGTGACCCCTTTACGGATGGAAGAAAGGGTGATCTTCGCAGTGGTGGGTTCGGGCCAGAGGGGTCTGCGGGTTTGCCTCCACGTAAGCCAGGTGCCCGCACACCGGGCGCAGGTGTTTGAGCCCCGTGGAGGCAGAGGGCTGCTTATTGCTGGATGCAAGTGTCCTGCGGGGTCAAGGAACGGCATGGGCACTCCCGGGGCCACACAGGGCACCGGGCCCTTAGAGAGTTCCATGGGAATTCCCCCGCCCATGTCCCCGGTACCCAAGTCTGTCCTTAGCACACTGTCTGTGCGGGGCTGAAGGTGCTGCTAGGCAGTGTGGCCTGTGGGAAATCGTGCGGTCCTCTGAGTGGCAGGGAGGGCTTCTGTTTCCCCGAACAGGTGCGCAGGGACCCTGTAAAACTGCTGTGACCTCTCAAGGTGCGTCATGTGACCCCTCAAGGGTGGGGCAGTTGACCTCCCAAGGGTGGGTCACGAGACCCCTCAAGGGTGGGTCACGGGATCCCTCAAGGGTGGATCACGAGACCCCTAAAGGGCGGGTCACGTGACCCGAAAAGCGTGGGTCACGAGACCCCTCAAGGGTGGGTCACGTGACCCCTCAGGGGTGGGTCACGAGACCCCTCAGGGGTGGGTCACGTGACCCTTCTGGGGTGGTCACGTGACCCCTCAGGGGTGGGTCACGAGACCCCTCAGGGGTGGGTGACGTCACCCCTCAGGGGTGGGTCACGTGACCCCTCAGGGGTGGGTGACGTGACTCCTCAAGGGTGGGTCAGGAGACACCTCAAGGGTGAGTCCCGTGACCCGAGTGAGGCTTGTGGTGGGGAGCCTGAGTGCGCACGCGCGGCCCAGGTATAGGCCCAAAACCTGCCAGCCGCGGCTCGGAGAAAAGCCATCTCCTGGGGGCCTCCCCATGTTCCTCCACTCCTCAAGGATGACCCCTTTACAGATGGAAGAAAAGGGGGATCTTCGCAGTGGTGGGTTCGGGCCAGAGGGGTCTGTGGGTTTGCCTGCACGTACGCCAGGTGCTCTCACAACGGGCCCAGGTGTTCGAGCCCCGTGGAGGCAGAGGGCTGCTTATTGCTGGATGATAGTGTCCTGCAGGGTTAAGGGATGGCGTGGGCACTCCCAGGGCGACAGAGGGCACCTGGCCTTTAGAGAGTTCCCTGGAAAATTCCCCGCCCAGGCCTCTCGTCCACAAGTCTATCCTGCGCACAGTGTCTGTGCGAGGCTAGGAGTGCTTCTGGGCAGTGTTCCCCAGCGGAAATCGCGTGGTCCTCTAGGTGCCAGGGAGGGCTCCTGTGTCCACAGACAGGTGCCCAGGGACCCTGTGGAACTGCTGTGACCTCTAAAGGGTGGGTTAGGTGAGCCGAGGGAGGTGTGTGCTTGGGAGCCTGAGTGCGCATGCGCGGCCCAGGTATAGGCCCGAAACGAGCCAGCCGCGGCTCGGAGAAAAGCCATCTCCTGGGGGCCTCCCCATGTTCTTCCACTCCTCAAGCGTGACCCCTTTACGGATGGAAGAAAGGGTGATCTTCGCAGTGGTGGGTTCGGGCCAGAGGGGTCTGCGGGTTTGCCTCCACGTACGCCAGGTGCCCGCACACCGGGCGCAGGTGTTTGAGCCACGTGGAGGCAGAGGGCTGCTTATTGCTGGATGCAAGTGTCCTGCGGGGTCAAGGAACGGCATGGGCTCTCCCCGGGCCACACAGGGCACCGGGCCCTTAGAGAGTTCCATGGGAATTCCCCCGCCCATGTCCCCGGTACCCAAGTATGTCCTTAGCACACTGTCTGTGCTGGGCTGAAGGTGCTGATAGGCAGTGTGGCCTGTGGGAAATCGTGCGGTCCTCTGAGTGGCAGGGAGGGCTTCTGTTTCCCCGAACAGGTGCGCAGGGACCCTGTAAAACTGCTGTGACCTCTCAAGGTGGGTCATGTGACCCCTCAAGGGTGGGGCAGGTGACCTCCCAAGGGTAGGTCACGAGACCCCTCAGGGGTGGGTCACGTGACCCCTCAGGGGTGGGCGACGTGACTCCTCAAGGGTGGGTCACGAGACCCCTCAGGGGTGGGTCACGGGACCCCTCAAGGGTGGGTCACGAGACCCCTAAAGGGCGGGTCACGTGACCCGAAAAGCGTGGGTCACGAGACCCCTCTGGGGTGGGTCACGTGACCCCTCAGGGGTGGGTCACGAGACCCCTCAGGGGTGGGTCACGTGACCCCTCTGGGGTGGGTCACGTGACCCCTCAGGGGTGGGTCACGTGACACCTCAGTGGTGGGTCACGTGACCCCTCAGGGGTGGGTGACGTGACTCCTCAAGGGTGGGTCAGGAGACACCTCAAGGGTGAGTCCCGTGACCTGAGTGAGGCTTGTGGTGGGGAGCCTGAGTGCGCACGCGCGGCCCAGGTATAGGCCCGAAACCTGCCAGCCGCGGCTGGGAGAAAAGCCATCTCCTGGGGGCCTCCCTATGTTCCTCCACTCCTCAAGGAGGACCCCTTTACAGATGGAAGAAAAGGGGGATCTTCGCAGTGGTGGGTTCGGGCCAGAGGGGTCTGTGGGTTTGCCTGCACGTACGCCAGGTGCTCTCACAACGGGCCCAGGTGTTCGAGCCCCGTGGAGGCAGAGGGCTGCTTATTGCTGGATGATAGTGTCCTGCAGGGTTAAGGGACGGCGTGGGCACTCCCAGGGCGACAGAGGGCACCTGGCCTTTAGAGAGTTCCCTGGAAAATTCCCCGCCCAGGCCTCTCGTCCACAAGTCTATCCTGCGCACAGTGTCTGTGCGAGGCTAGGAGTGCTTCTGGGCAGTGATCCCCAGCGGAAATCGCGTGGTCCTCTAGGTGGCAGGGAGGGCTCCTGTGTCCACAGACAGGTGCCCAGGGACCCTGTGGAACTGCTGTGACCTCTAAAGGGTGGGTTAGGTGAGCCGAGGGAGGTGTGTGCTTGGGAGCCTGAGTGCGCATGCGCGGCCCACGTATAGGCCCGAAACGAGCCAGCCGCGGCTCGGAGAAAAGCCATCTCCTGGGTGCCTCCCCATGTTCTTCCACTCCTCAAGCGTGACCCCTTTACGGATGGAAGAAAGGGTGATCTTCGCAGTGGTGGGTTCGGGCCAGAGGGGTCTGCGGGTTTGCCTCCACGTAAGCCAGGTGCCCGCACACCGGGCGCAGGTGTTTGAGCCCCGTGGAGGCAGAGGGCTGCTTATTGCTGGATGCAAGTGTCCTGCGGGGTCAAGGAACGGCATGGGCACTCCCCGGGCCACACAGGGCACCGGGCCCTTAGAGAGTTCCATGGGAATTCCCCCGCCCATGTCCCCGGTACCCAAGTATGTCCTTAGCACACTGTCTGTGCTGGGCTGAAGGTGCTGATAGGCAGTGTGGCCTGTGGGAAATCGTGCGGTCCTCTGAGTGGCAGGGAGGGCTTCTGTTTCCCCGAACAGGTGCGCAGGGACCCTGTAAAACTGCTGTGACCTCTCAAGGTGGGTATGTGACCCCTCAAGGGTGGGGCAGTTGACCTCCCAAGGGTGGGTCACGAGACCCCTCAAGGGTGGGTCACGGGATCCCTCAAGGGTGGATCACCAGACCCCTAAAGGGCAGGTCACGTGACCCGAAAAGCGTGGGTCACGAGACCCCTCAAGGGTGGGTCACGTGACCCCTCAGGGGTGGGTCACGAGACCCCTCAGGGGTGGGTCACGTGACCCTTCTGGGGTGGTCACGTGACCCCTCAGGGGTGGGTCACGAGACCCCTCAGGGGTGGGTGACGTGACCCCTCAGGGGTGGGTCACGTGACCCCTCAGGGGTGGGTGACGTGACTCCTCAAGGGTGGTTCAGGAGACACCTCAAGGGTGAGTCCCGTGACCCGAGTGAGGCTTGTGGTGGGGAGCCTGAGTGCGCACGCGCGGCCCAGGTATAGGCCCAAAACCTGCCAGCCGCGGCTCGGAGAAAAGCCATCTCCTGGGGGCCTCCCCGGTTCCTCCACTCCTCAAGGAGGGCCCCTTTATAGATGGAAGAAAAGGGGGATCTTCGCAGTGGTGGGTTCGGGCCAGAGGGGTCTGTGGGTTTGCCTGCACGTACGCCAGGTGCTCTCACAACGGGCCCAGGTGTTCGAGCCCCGTGGAGGCAGAGGGCTGCTTATTGCTGGATGATAGTGTCCTGCAGGGTTAAGGGATGGCGTGGGCACTCCCAGGGCGACAGAGGGCACCTGGCCTTTAGAGAGTTCCCTGGAAAATTCCCCGCCCAGGCCTCTCGTCCACAAGTCTATCCTGCGCACAGTGTCTGTGCGAGGCTAGGAGTGCTTCTGGGCAGTGTTCCCCAGCGGAAATCGCGTGGTCCTCTAGGTGGCAGGGAGGGCTCCTGTGTCCACAGACAGGTGCCCAGGGACCCTGTGGAACTGCTGTGACCTCTAAAGGGTGGGTTAGGTGAGCCGAGGGAGGTGTGTGCTTGGGAGCCTGAGTGCGCATGCGCGGCCCACGTATAGGCCCGAAACGAGCCAGCCGCGGCTCGGAGAAAAGCCATCTCCTGGGGGCCTCCCCATGTTCTTCCACTCCTCAAGCGTGACCCCTTTACGGATGGAAGAAAGGGTGATCTTCGCAGTGGTGGGTTCGGGCCAGAGGGGTCTGCGGGTTTGCCTCCACGTACGCCAGGTGCCCGCACACCGGGCGCAGGTGTTTGAGCCCCGTGGAGGCAGAGGGCTGCTTATTGCTGGATGCAAGTGTCCTGCGGGGTCAAGGAACGGCATGGGCACTCCCCGGGCCACACAGGGCACCGGGCCCTTAGAGAGTTCCATGGGAATTCCCCCGCCCATGTCCCCGGTACCCAAGTATGTCCTTAGCACACTGTCTGTGCTGGGCTGAAGGTGCTGATAGGCAGTGTGGCCTGTGGGAAATCGTGCGGTCCTCTGAGTGGCAGGGAGGGCTTCTGTTTCCCCGAACAGGTGCGCAGGGACCCTGTAAAACTGCTGTGACCTCTCAAGGTGGGTCATGTGACCCCTCAAGGGTGGGGCAGGTGACCTCCCAAGGGTGGGTCACGAGACCCCTCAAGGGTGGGTCACGTGACCCCTCAAGGGTGGGTCACGAGACCCCTCAGGGGTGGGTCACGTGACCCCTCAGGGGTGGGTCACGTGACCCCTCAGGGGTGGGCGACGTGACTCCTCAAGGGTGGGTCACGAGACCCCTCAGGGGTGGGTCACGGGACCCCTCAAGGGTGGGTCACGTGACCCCTCAGGGGTGGGTCACGAGACCCCTCAGGGGTGGGTCACGTGACCCTTCTGGGGTGGTCACGTGACCCCTCAGGGGTGGGTCACGAGACCCCTCAGGGGTGGGTGACGTCACCCCTCAGGGGTGGGTCACGTGACCCCTCAGGGGTGGGTGACGTGACTCCTCAAGGGTGGGTCAGGAGACACCTCAAGGGTGAGTCCCGTGACCCGAGTGAGGCTTGTGGTGGGGAGCCTGAGTGCGCACGCGCGGCCCAGGTATAGGCCCAAAACCTGCCAGCCGCGGCTCGGAGAAAAGCCATCTCCTGGGGGCCTCCCCATGTTCCTCCACTCCTCAAGGATGACCCCTTTACAGATGGAAGAAAAGGGGGATCTTCGCAGTGGTGGGTTCGGGCCAGAGGGGTCTGTGGGTTTGCCTGCACGTACGCCAGGTGCTCTCACAACGGGCCCAGGTGTTCGAGCCCCGTGGAGGCAGAGGGCTGCTTATTGCTGGATGATAGTGTCCTGCAGGGTTAAGGGATGGCGTGGGCACTCCCAGGGCGACAGAGGGCACCTGGCCTTTAGAGAGTTCCCTGGAAAATTCCCCGCCCAGGCCTCTCGTCCACAAGTCTATCCTGCGCACAGTGTCTGTGCGAGGCTAGGAGTGCTTCTGGGCAGTGTTCCCCAGCGGAAATCGCGTGGTCCTCTAGGTGCCAGGGAGGGCTCCTGTGTCCACAGACAGGTGCCCAGGGACCCTGTGGAACTGCTGTGACCTCTAAAGGGTGGGTTAGGTGAGCCGAGGGAGGTGTGTGCTTGGGAGCCTGAGTGCGCATGCGCGGCCCAGGTATAGGCCCGAAACGAGCCAGCCGCGGCTCGGAGAAAAGCCATCTCCTGGGGGCCTCCCCATGTTCTTCCACTCCTCAAGCGTGACCCCTTTACGGATGGAAGAAAGGGTGATCTTCGCAGTGGTGGGTTCGGGCCAGAGGGGTCTGCGGGTTTGCCTCCACGTACGCCAGGTGCCCGCACACCGGGCGCAGGTGTTTGAGCCACGTGGAGGCAGAGGGCTGCTTATTGCTGGATGCAAGTGTCCTGCGGGGTCAAGGAACGGCATGGGCTCTCCCCGGGCCACACAGGGCACCGGGCCCTTAGAGAGTTCCATGGGAATTCCCCCGCCCATGTCCCCGGTACCCAAGTATGTCCTTAGCACACTGTCTGTGCTGGGCTGAAGGTGCTGATAGGCAGTGTGGCCTGTGGGAAATCGTGCGGTCCTCTGAGTGGCAGGGAGGGCTTCTGTTTCCCCGAACAGGTGCGCAGGGACCCTGTAAAACTGCTGTGACCTCTCAAGGTGGGTCATGTGACCCCTCAAGGGTGGGGCAGGTGACCTCCCAAGGGTAGGTCACGAGACCCCTCAGGGGTGGGTCACGTGACCCCTCAGGGGTGGGCGACGTGACTCCTCAAGGGTGGGTCACGAGACCCCTCAGGGGTGGGTCACGGGACCCCTCAAGGGTGGGTCACGAGACCCCTAAAGGGCGGGTCACGTGACCCGAAAAGCGTGGGTCACGAGACCCCTCTGGGGTGGGTCACGTGACCCCTCAGGGGTGGGTCACGAGACCCCTCAGGGGTGGGTCACGTGACCCCTCTGGGGTGGGTCACGTGACCCCTCAGGGGTGGGTCACGTGACACCTCAGTGGTGGGTCACGTGACCCCTCAGGGGTGGGTGACGTGACTCCTCAAGGGTGGGTCAGGAGACACCTCAAGGGTGAGTCCCGTGACCTGAGTGAGGCTTGTGGTGGGGAGCCTGAGTGCGCACGCGCGGCCCAGGTATAGGCCCGAAACCTGCCAGCCGCGGCTGGGAGAAAAGCCATCTCCTGGGGGCCTCCCTATGTTCCTCCACTCCTCAAGGAGGACCCCTTTACAGATGGAAGAAAAGGGGGATCTTCGCAGTGGTGGGTTCGGGCCAGAGGGGTCTGTGGGTTTGCCTGCACGTACGCCAGGTGCTCTCACAACGGGCCCAGGTGTTCGAGCCCCGTGGAGGCAGAGGGCTGCTTATTGCTGGATGATAGTGTCCTGCAGGGTTAAGGGACGGCGTGGGCACTCCCAGGGCGACAGAGGGCACCTGGCCTTTAGAGAGTTCCCTGGAAAATTCCCCGCCCAGGCCTCTCGTCCACAAGTCTATCCTGCGCACAGTGTCTGTGCGAGGCTAGGAGTGCTTCTGGGCAGTGATCCCCAGCGGAAATCGCGTGGTCCTCTAGGTGGCAGGGAGGGCTCCTGTGTCCACAGACAGGTGCCCAGGGACCCTGTGGAACTGCTGTGACCTCTAAAGGGTGGGTTAGGTGAGCCGAGGGAGGTGTGTGCTTGGGAGCCTGAGTGCGCATGCGCGGCCCACGTATAGGCCCGAAACGAGCCAGCCGCGGCTCGGAGAAAAGCCATCTCCTGGGTGCCTCCCCATGTTCTTCCACTCCTCAAGCGTGACCCCTTTACGGATGGAAGAAAGGGTGATCTTCGCAGTGGTGGGTTCGGGCCAGAGGGGTCTGCGGGTTTGCCTCCACGTAAGCCAGGTGCCCGCACACCGGGCGCAGGTGTTTGAGCCCCGTGGAGGCAGAGGGCTGCTTATTGCTGGATGCAAGTGTCCTGCGGGGTCAAGGAACGGCATGGGCACTCCCCGGGCCACACAGGGCACCGGGCCCTTAGAGAGTTCCATGGGAATTCCCCCGCCCATGTCCCCGGTACCCAAGTCTGTCCTTAGCACACTGTCTGTGCGGGGCTGAAGGTGCTGCTAGGCAGTGTGGCCTGTGGGAAATCGTGCGGTCCTCTGAGTGGCAGGGAGGGCTTCTGTTTCCCCGAACAGGTGCGCAGGGACCCTGTAAAACTGCTGTGACCTCTCAAGGTGGGTATGTGACCCCTCAAGGGTGGGGCAGTTGACCTCCCAAGGGTGGGTCACGAGACCCCTCAAGGGTGGGTCACGGGATCCCTCAAGGGTGGATCACCAGACCCCTAAAGGGCAGGTCACGTGACCCGAAAAGCGTGGGTCACGAGACCCCTCAAGGGTGGGTCACGTGACCCCTCAGGGGTGGGTCACGAGACCCCTCAGGGGTGGGTCACGTGACCCTTCTGGGGTGGTCACGTGACCCCTCAGGGGTGGGTCACGAGACCCCTCAGGGGTGGGTGACGTGACCCCTCAGGGGTGGGTCACGTGACCCCTCAGGGGTGGGTGACGTGACTCCTCAAGGGTGGTTCAGGAGACACCTCAAGGGTGAGTCCCGTGACCCGAGTGAGGCTTGTGGTGGGGAGCCTGAGTGCGCACGCGCGGCCCAGGTATAGGCCCAAAACCTGCCAGCCGCGGCTCGGAGAAAAGCCATCTCCTGGGGGCCTCCCCGGTTCCTCCACTCCTCAAGGAGGGCCCCTTTATAGATGGAAGAAAAGGGGGATCTTCGCAGTGGTGGGTTCGGGCCAGAGGGGTCTGTGGGTTTGCCTGCACGTACGCCAGGTGCTCTCACAACGGGCCCAGGTGTTCGAGCCCCGTGGAGGCAGAGGGCTGCTTATTGCTGGATGATAGTGTCCTGCAGGGTTAAGGGATGGCGTGGGCACTCCCAGGGCGACAGAGGGCACCTGGCCTTTAGAGAGTTCCCTGGAAAATTCCCCGCCCAGGCCTCTCGTCCACAAGTCTATCCTGCGCACAGTGTCTGTGCGAGGCTAGGAGTGCTTCTGGGCAGTGTTCCCCAGCGGAAATCGCGTGGTCCTCTAGGTGGCAGGGAGGGCTCCTGTGTCCACAGACAGGTGCCCAGGGACCCTGTGGAACTGCTGTGACCTCTAAAGGGTGGGTTAGGTGAGCCGAGGGAGGTGTGTGCTTGGGAGCCTGAGTGCGCATGCGCGGCCCACGTATAGGCCCGAAACGAGCCAGCCGCGGCTCGGAGAAAAGCCATCTCCTGGGGGCCTCCCCATGTTCTTCCACTCCTCAAGCGTGACCCCTTTACGGATGGAAGAAAGGGTGATCTTCGCAGTGGTGGGTTCGGGCCAGAGGGGTCTGCGGGTTTGCCTCCACGTACGCCAGGTGCCCGCACACCGGGCGCAGGTGTTTGAGCCCCGTGGAGGCAGAGGGCTGCTTATTGCTGGATGCAAGTGTCCTGCGGGGTCAAGGAACGGCATGGGCACTCCCCGGGCCACACAGGGCACCGGGCCCTTAGAGAGTTCCATGGGAATTCCCCCGCCCATGTCCCCGGTACCCAAGTATGTCCTTAGCACACTGTCTGTGCTGGGCTGAAGGTGCTGATAGGCAGTGTGGCCTGTGGGAAATCGTGCGGTCCTCTGAGTGGCAGGGAGGGCTTCTGTTTCCCCGAACAGGTGCGCAGGGACCCTGTAAAACTGCTGTGACCTCTCAAGGTGGGTCATGTGACCCCTCAAGGGTGGGGCAGGTGACCTCCCAAGGGTGGGTCACGAGACCCCTCAAGGGTGGGTCACGTGACCCCTCAAGGGTGGGTCACGAGACCCCTCAGGGGTGGGTCACGTGACCCCTCAGGGGTGGGTCACGTGACCCCTCAGGGGTGGGCGACGTGACTCCTCAAGGGTGGGTCACGAGACCCCTCAGGGGTGGGTCACGGGACCCCTCAAGGGTGGGTCACGAGACCCCTAAAGGGCGGGTCACGTGACCCGAAAAGCGTGGGTCACGAGACCCCTCTGGGGTGGGTCACGTGACCCCTCAGGGGTGGGTCACGAGACCCCTCAGGGGTGGGTCACGTGACCCCTCTGGGGTGGGTCACGTGACCCCTCAGGGGTGGGTCACGTGACACCTCAGTGGTGGGTCACGTGACCCCTCAGGGGTGGGTGACGTGACTCCTCAAGGGTGGGTCAGGAGACACCTCAAGGGTGAGTCCCGTGACCTGAGTGAGGCTTGTGGTGGGGAGCCTGAGTGCGCACGCGCGGCCCAGGTATAGGCCCGAAACCTGCCAGCCGCGGCTGGGAGAAAAGCCATCTCCTGGGGGCCTCCCTATGTTCCTCCACTCCTCAAGGAGGACCCCTTTACAGATGGAAGAAAAGGGGGATCTTCGCAGTGGTGGGTTCGGGCCAGAGGGGTCTGTGGGTTTGCCTGCACGTACGCCAGGTGCTCTCACAACGGGCCCAGGTGTTCGAGCCCCGTGGAGGCAGAGGGCTGCTTATTGCTGGATGATAGTGTCCTGCAGGGTTAAGGGACGGCGTGGGCACTCCCAGGGCGACAGAGGGCACCTGGCCTTTAGAGAGTTCCCTGGAAAATTCCCCGCCCAGGCCTCTCGTCCACAAGTCTATCCTGCGCACAGTGTCTGTGCGAGGCTAGGAGTGCTTCTGGGCAGTGATCCCCAGCGGAAATCGCGTGGTCCTCTAGGTGGCAGGGAGGGCTCCTGTGTCCACAGACAGGTGCCCAGGGACCCTGTGGAACTGCTGTGACCTCTAAAGGGTGGGTTAGGTGAGCCGAGGGAGGTGTGTGCTTGGGAGCCTGAGTGCGCATGCGCGGCCCACGTATAGGCCCGAAACGAGCCAGCCGCGGCTCGGAGAAAAGCCATCTCCTGGGGGCCTCCCCATGTTCTTCCACTCCTCAAGCGTGACCCCTTTACGGATGGAAGAAAGGGTGATCTTCGCAGTGGTGGGTTCGGGCCAGAGGGGTCTGCGGGTTTGCCTCCACGTAAGCCAGGTGCCCGCACACCGGGCGCAGGTGTTTGAGCCCCGTGGAGGCAGAGGGCTGCTTATTGCTGGATGCAAGTGTCCTGCGGGGTCAAGGAACGGCATGGGCACTCCCGGGGCCACACAGGGCACCGGGCCCTTAGAGAGTTCCATGGGAATTCCCCCGCCCATGTCCCCGGTACCCAAGTCTGTCCTTAGCACACTGTCTGTGCGGGGCTGAAGGTGCTGCTAGGCAGTGTGGCCTGTGGGAAATCGTGCGGTCCTCTGAGTGGCAGGGAGGGCTTCTGTTTCCCCGAACAGGTGCGCAGGGACCCTGTAAAACTGCTGTGACCTCTCAAGGTGCGTCATGTGACCCCTCAAGGGTGGGGCAGTTGACCTCCCAAGGGTGGGTCACGAGACCCCTCAAGGGTGGGTCACGGGATCCCTCAAGGGTGGATCACGAGACCCCTAAAGGGCGGGTCACGTGACCCGAAAAGCGTGGGTCACGAGACCCCTCAAGGGTGGGTCACGTGACCCCTCAGGGGTGGGTCACGAGACCCCTCAGGGGTGGGTCACGTGACCCTTCTGGGGTGGTCACGTGACCCCTCAGGGGTGGGTCACGAGACCCCTCAGGGGTGGGTGACGTCATCCCTCAGGGGTGGGTCACGTGACCTCTCAGGGGTGGGTGACGTGACTCCTCAAGGGTGGGTCAGGAGACACCTCAAGGGTGAGTCCCGTGACCCGAGTGAGGCTTGTGGTGGGGAGCCTGAGTGCGCACGCGCGGCCCAGGTATAGGCCCAAAACCTGCCAGCCGCGGCTCGGAGAAAAGCCATCTCCTGGGGGCCTCCCCATGTTCCTCCACTCCTCAAGGAGGACCCCTTTACAGATGGAAGAAAAGGGGGATCTTCGCAGTGGTGGGTTCGGGCCAGAGGGGTCTGTGGGTTTGCCTGCACGTACGCCAGGTGCTCTCACAACGGGCCCAGGTGTTCGAGCCCCGTGGAGGCAGAGGGCTGCTTATTGCTGGATGATAGTGTCCTGCAGGGTTAAGGGATGGCGTGGGCACTCCCAGGGCGACAGAGGGCACCTGGCCTTTAGAGAGTTCCCTGGAAAATTCCCCGCCCAGGCCTCTCGTCCACAAGTCTATCCTGCGCACAGTGTCTGTGCGAGGCTAGGAGTGCTTCTGGGCAGTGTTCCCCAGCGGAAATCGCGTGGTCCTCTAGGTGCCAGGGAGGGCTCCTGTGTCCACAGACAGGTGCCCAGGGACCCTGTGGAACTGCTGTGACCTCTAAAGGGTGGGTTAGGTGAGCCGAGGGAGGTGTGTGCTTGGGAGCCTGAGTGCGCATGCGCGGCCCACGTATAGGCCCGAAACGAGCCAGCCGCGGCTCGGAGAAAAGCCATCTCCTGGGGGCCTCCCCATGTTCTTCCACTCCTCAAGCGTGACCCCTTTACGGATGGAAGAAAGGGTGATCTTCGCAGTGGTGGGTTCGGGCCAGAGGGGTCTGCGGGTTTGCCTCCACGTACGCCAGGTGCCCGCACACCGGGCGCAGGTGTTTGAGCCCCGTGGAGGCAGAGGGCTGCTTATTGCTGGATGCAAGTGTCCTGCGGGGTCAAGGAACGGCATGGGCTCTCCCCGGGCCACACAGGGCACCGGGCCCTTAGAGAGTTCCATGGGAATTCCCCCGCCCATGTCCCCGGTACCCAAGTATGTCCTTAGCACACTGTCTGTGCTGGGCTGAAGGTGCTGATAGGCAGTGTGGCCTGTGGGAAATCGTGCGGTCCTCTGAGTGGCAGGGAGGGCTTCTGTTTCCCCGAACAGGTGCGCAGGGACCCTGTAAAACTGCTGTGACCTCTCAAGGTGGGTCATGTGACCCCTCAAGGGTGGGGCAGGTGACCTCCCAAGGGTGGGTCACGAGACCCCTCAAGGGTGGGTCACGTGACCCCTCAAGGGTGGGTCACGAGACCCCTCAGGGGTGGGTCACGTGACCCCTCAGGGGTGGGTCACGTGACCCCTCAGGGGTGGGCGACGTGACTCCTCAAGGGTGGGTCACGAGACCCCTCAGGGGTGGGTCACGGGACCCCTCAAGGGTGGGTCACGAGACCCCTAAAGGGCGGGTCACGTGACCCGAAAAGCGTGGGTCACGAGACCCCTCTGGGGTGGGTCACGTGACCCCTCAGGGGTGGGTCACGAGACCCCTCAGGGGTGGGTCACGTGACCCCTCTGGGGTGGGTCACGTGACCCCTCAGGGGTGGGTCACGTGACACCTCAGTGGTGGGTCACGTGACCCCTCAGGGGTGGGTGACGTGACTCCTCAAGGGTGGGTCAGGAGACACCTCAAGGGTGAGTCCCGTGACCTGAGTGAGGCTTGTGGTGGGGAGCCTGAGTGCGCACGCGCGGCCCAGGTATAGGCCCGAAACCTGCCAGCCGCGGCTGGGAGAAAAGCCATCTCCTGGGGGCCTCCCTATGTTCCTCCACTCCTCAAGGAGGACCCCTTTACAGATGGAAGAAAAGGGGGATCTTCGCAGTGGTGGGTTCGGGCCAGAGGGGTCTGTGGGTTTGCCTGCACGTACGCCAGGTGCTCTCACAACGGGCCCAGGTGTTCGAGCCCCGTGGAGGCAGAGGGCTGCTTATTGCTGGATGATAGTGTCCTGCAGGGTTAAGGGACGGCGTGGGCACTCCCAGGGCGACAGAGGGCACCTGGCCTTTAGAGAGTTCCCTGGAAAATTCCCCGCCCAGGCCTCTCGTCCACAAGTCTATCCTGCGCACAGTGTCTGTGCGAGGCTAGGAGTGCTTCTGGGCAGTGATCCCCAGCGGAAATCGCGTGGTCCTCTAGGTGGCAGGGAGGGCTCCTGTGTCCACAGACAGGTGCCCAGGGACCCTGTGGAACTGCTGTGACCTCTAAAGGGTGGGTTAGGTGAGCCGAGGGAGGTGTGTGCTTGGGAGCCTGAGTGCGCATGCGCGGCCCACGTATAGGCCCGAAACGAGCCAGCCGCGGCTCCGAGAAAAGCCATCTCCTGGGTGCCTCCCCATGTTCTTCCACTCCTCAAGCGTGACCCCTTTACGGATGGAAGAAAGGGTGATCTTCGCAGTGGTGGGTTCGGGCCAGAGGGGTCTGCGGGTTTGCCTCCACGTAAGCCAGGTGCCCGCACACCGGGCGCAGGTGTTTGAGCCCCGTGGAGGCAGAGGGCTGCTTATTGCTGGATGCAAGTGTCCTGCGGGGTCAAGGAACGGCATGGGCACTCCCGGGGCCACACAGGGCACCGGGCCCTTAGAGAGTTCCATGGGAATTCCCCCGCCCATGTCCCCGGTACCCAAGTCTGTCCTTAGCACACTGTCTGTGCGGGGCTGAAGGTGCTGCTAGGCAGTGTGGCCTGTGGGAAATCGTGCGGTCCTCTGAGTGGCAGGGAGGGTTTCTGTTTCCCCGAACAGGTGCGCAGGGACCCTGTAAAACTGCTGTGACCTCTCAAGGTGCGTCATGTGACCCCTCAAGGGTGGGGCAGTTGACCTCCCAAGGGTGGGTCACGAGACCCCTCAAGGGTGGGTCACGGGATCCCTCAAGGGTGGATCACGAGACCCCTAAAGGGCGGGTCACGTGACCCGAAAAGCGTGGGTCACGAGACCCCTCAAGGGTGGGTCACGTGACCCCTCAGGGGTGGGTCACGAGACCCCTCAGGGGTGGGTCACGTGACCCTTCTGGGGTGGTCACGTGACCCCTCAGGGGTGGGTCACGAGACCCCTCAGGGGTGGGTGACGTGACCCCTCAGGGGTGGGTCACGTGACCCCTCAGGGGTGGGTGACGTGACTCCTCAAGGGTGGTTCAGGAGACACCTCAAGGGTGAGTCCCGTGACCCGAGTGAGGCTTGTGGTGGGGAGCCTGAGTGCGCACGCGCGGCCCAGGTATAGGCCCAAAACCTGCCAGCCGCGGCTCGGAGAAAAGCCATCTCCTGGGGGCCTCCCCGGTTCCTCCACTCCTCAAGGAGGGCCCCTTTATAGATGGAAGAAAAGGGGGATCTTCGCAGTGGTGGGTTCGGGCCAGAGGGGTCTGTGGGTTTGCCTGCACGTACGCCAGGTGCTCTCACAACGGGCCCAGGTGTTCGAGCCCCGTGGAGGCAGAGGGCTGCTTATTGCTGGATGATAGTGTCCTGCAGGGTTAAGGGATGGCGTGGGCACTCCCAGGGCGACAGAGGGCACCTGGCCTTTAGAGAGTTCCCTGGAAAATTCCCCGCCCAGGCCTCTCGTCCACAAGTCTATCCTGCGCACAGTGTCTGTGCGAGGCTAGGAGTGCTTCTGGGCAGTGTTCCCCAGCGGAAATCGCGTGGTCCTCTAGGTGGCAGGGAGGGCTCCTGTGTCCACAGACAGGTGCCCAGGGACCCTGTGGAACTGCTGTGACCTCTAAAGGGTGGGTTAGGTGAGCCGAGGGAGGTGTGTGCTTGGGAGCCTGAGTGCGCATGCGCGGCCCACGTATAGGCCCGAAACGAGCCAGCCGCGGCTCGGAGAAAAGCCATCTCCTGGGGGCCTCCCCATGTTCTTCCACTCCTCAAGCGTGACCCCTTTACGGATGGAAGAAAGGGTGATCTTCGCAGTGGTGGGTTCGGGCCAGAGGGGTCTGCGGGTTTGCCTCCACGTACGCCAGGTGCCCGCACACCGGGCGCAGGTGTTTGAGCCCCGTGGAGGCAGAGGGCTGCTTATTGCTGGATGCAAGTGTCCTGCGGGGTCAAGGAACGGCATGGGCACTCCCCGGGCCACACAGGGCACCGGGCCCTTAGAGAGTTCCATGGGAATTCCCCCGCCCATGTCCCCGGTACCCAAGTATGTCCTTAGCACACTGTCTGTGCTGGGCTGAAGGTGCTGATAGGCAGTGTGGCCTGTGGGAAATCGTGCGGTCCTCTGAGTGGCAGGGAGGGCTTCTGTTTCCCCGAACAGGTGCGCAGGGACCCTGTAAAACTGCTGTGACCTCTCAAGGTGGGTCATGTGACCCCTCAAGGGTGGGGCAGGTGACCTCCCAAGGGTGGGTCACGAGACCCCTCAAGGGTGGGTCACGTGACCCCTCAAGGGTGGGTCACGAGACCCCTCAGGGGTGGGTCACGTGACCCCTCAGGGGTGGGTCACGTGACCCCTCAGGGGTGGGCGACGTGACTCCTCAAGGGTGGGTCACGAGACCCCTCAGGGGTGGGTCACGGGACCCCTCAAGGGTGGGTCACGAGACCCCTAAAGGGCGGGTCACGTGACCCGAAAAGCGTGGGTCACGAGACCCCTCTGGGGTGGGTCACGTGACCCCTCAGGGGTGGGTCACGAGACCCCTCAGGGGTGGGTCACGTGACCCCTCTGGGGTGGGTCACGTGACCCCTCAGGGGTGGGTCACGTGACACCTCAGTGGTGGGTCACGTGACCCCTCAGGGGTGGGTGACGTGACTCCTCAAGGGTGGGTCAGGAGACACCTCAAGGGTGAGTCCCGTGACCTGAGTGAGGCTTGTGGTGGGGAGCCTGAGTGCGCACGCGCGGCCCAGGTATAGGCCCGAAACCTGCCAGCCGCGGCTGGGAGAAAAGCCATCTCCTGGGGGCCTCCCTATGTTCCTCCACTCCTCAAGGAGGACCCCTTTACAGATGGAAGAAAAGGGGGATCTTCGCAGTGGTGGGTTCGGGCCAGAGGGGTCTGTGGGTTTGCCTGCACGTACGCCAGGTGCTCTCACAACGGGCCCAGGTGTTCGAGCCCCGTGGAGGCAGAGGGCTGCTTATTGCTGGATGATAGTGTCCTGCAGGGTTAAGGGACGGCGTGGGCACTCCCAGGGCGACAGAGGGCACCTGGCCTTTAGAGAGTTCCCTGGAAAATTCCCCGCCCAGGCCTCTCGTCCACAAGTCTATCCTGCGCACAGTGTCTGTGCGAGGCTAGGATTGCTTCTGGGCAGTGATCCCCAGCGGAAATCGCGTGGTCCTCTAGGTGGCAGGGAGGGCTCCTGTGTCCACAGACAGGTGCCCAGGGACCCTGTGGAACTGCTGTGACCTCTAAAGGGTGGGTTAGGTGAGCCGAGGGAGGTGTGTGCTTGGGAGCCTGAGTGCGCATGCGCGGCCCACGTATAGGCCCGAAACGAGCCAGCCGCGGCTCGGAGAAAAGCCATCTCCTGGGTGCCTCCCCATGTTCTTCCACTCCTCAAGCGTGACCCCTTTACGGATGGAAGAAAGGGTGATCTTCGCAGTGGTGGGTTCGGGCCAGAGGGGTCTGCGGGTTTGCCTCCACGTAAGCCAGGTGCCCGCACACCGGGCGCAGGTGTTTGAGCCCCGTGGAGGCAGAGGGCTGCTTATTGCTGGATGCAAGTGTCCTGCGGGGTCAAGGAACGGCATGGGCACTCCCGGGGCCACACAGGGCACCGGGCCCTTAGAGAGTTCCATGGGAATTCCCCCGCCCATGTCCCCGGTACCCAAGTCTGTCCTTAGCACACTGTCTGTGCGGGGCTGAAGGTGCTGCTAGGCAGTGTGGCCTGTGGGAAATCGTGCGGTCCTCTGAGTGGCAGGGAGGGCTTCTGTTTCCCCGAACAGGTGCGCAGGGACCCTGTAAAACTGCTGTGACCTCTCAAGGTGCGTCATGTGACCCCTCAAGGGTGGGGCAGGTGACCTCCCAAGGGTGGGTCACGAGACCCCTCAAGGGTGGGTCACGGGACCCCTCAAGGGTGGATCACGAGACCCCTAAAGGGCGGGTCACGTGACCCGAAAAGCGTGGGTCACGAGACCCCTCAAGGGTGGTTCACGAGACCCCTCAGGGGTGGGTCACGTGACCCCTCTGGGGTGGTCACGTGACCCCTCAGGGGTGGGTCACGAGACCCCTCAGGGGTGGGTCACGTGACCCCTCTGGGGTGGGTCACGTGACCCCTCAGGGGTGGGTGACGTGACTCCTCAAGGGTGGGTCAGGAGACACCTCAAGGGTGAGTCCCGTGACCCGAGTGAGGCTTGTGGTGGGGAGCCTGAGTGCGCACGCGCGGCCCAGGTATAGGCCCAAAACCTGCCAGCCGCGGCTCGGAGAAAAGCCATCTCCTGGGGGCCTCCCCATGTTCCTCCACTCCTCAAGGAGGACCCCTTTACAGATGGAAGAAAAGGGGGATCTTCGAAGTGGTGGGTTCGGGCCAGAGGGGTCTGTGGGTTTGCCTGCACGTACGCCAGGTGCTCTCACAACGGGCCCAGGTGTTCGAGCCCCGTGGAGGCAGAGGGCTGCTTATTGCTGGATGATAGTGTCCTGCAGGGTTAAGGGATGGCGTGGGCACTCCCAGGGCGACAGAGGGCACCTGGCCTTTAGAGAGTTCCCTGGAAAATTCCCCGCCCAGGCCTCTCGTCCACAAGTCTATCCTGCGCACAGTGTCTGTGCGAGGCTAGGAGTGCTTCTGGGCAGTGTTCCCCAGCGGAAATCGCGTGGTCCTCTAGGTGGCAGGGAGGGCTCCTGTGTCATCAGACAGGTGCCCAGGGACCCTGTGGAACTGCTGTGACCTCTAAAGGGTGGGTTAGGTGAGCCGAGGGAGGTGTGTGCTTGGGAGCCTGAGTGCGCATGCGCGGCCCAGGTATAGGCCCGAAACGAGCCAGCCGCGGCTCGGAGAAAAGCCATCTCCTGGGGACCTCCCCATGTTCTTCCACTCCTCAAGCGTGACCCCTTTACGGATGGAAGAAAGGGTGATCTTCGCAGTGGTGGGTTCGGGCCAGAGGGGTCTGCGGGTTTGCCTCCACGTACGCCAGGTGCCCGCACACCGGGCGCAGGTGTTTGAGCCCCGTGGAGGCAGAGGGCTGCTTATTGCTGGATGCAAGTGTCCTGCGGGGTCAAGGAACGGCATGGGCACTCCCCGGGCCACACAGGGCACCGGGCCCTTAGAGAGTTCCATGGGAATTCCCCCGCCCATGTCCCCGGTACCCAAGTATGTCCTTAGCACACTGTCTGTGCTGGGCTGAAGGTGCTGATAGGCAGTGTGGCCTGTGGGAAATCGTGCGGTCCTCTGAGTGGCAGGGAGGGCTTCTGTTTCCCCGAACAGGTGCGCAGGGACCCTGTAAAACTGCTGTGACCTCTCAAGGTGGGTCATGTGACCCCTCAAGGGTGGGGCAGGTGACCTCCGAAGGGTGGGTCACGAGACCCCTCAAGGGTGGGTCACGGGACCCCTCAAGGGTGGGTCACGAGACCCCTAAAGGGCGGGTCACGTGACCCGAAAAGCGTGGGTCACGAGACCCCTCAAGGGTGGGTCACGTGACCCCTCAGGGGTGGGTCACGAGACCCCTCAGGGGTGGGTCACGAGACCCCTCAGGGGTGGGTCACGTGACCCCTCTGGGGTGGGTCACGTGACCCCTCAGGGGTGGGTCACGAGACCCCTCAGGGGTGGGTCACGTGACCCCTCTGGGGTGGGTCACGTGACCCCTCAGGGGTGGGTGACGTGACTCCTCAAGGGTGGGTCAGGAGACACCTCAAGGGTGAGTCCCGTGACCCGAGTGAGGCTTGTGGTGGGGAGCCTGAGTGCGCACGAGCGGCCCACGTATAGGCCCAAAACCTGCCAGCCGCGGCTCGGAGAAAAGCCATCTCCTGGGGGCCTCCCCATGTTCCTCCACTCCTCAAGGAGGACCCCTCTACAGATGGAAGAAAAGGGGGATCTTCGCAGTGGTGGGTTCGGGCCAGAGGGGTCTGTGGGTTTGCCTGCACGTACGCCAGGTGCTCTCACAACGGGCCCAGGTGTTCGAGCCCCGTGGAGGCAGAGGGCTGCTTATTGCTGGATGATAGTGTCCTGCAGGGTTAAGGGACGGCGTGGGCACTCCCAGGGCGACAGAGGGCACCTGGCCTTTAGAGAGTTCCCTGGAAAATTCCCCGCCCAGGCCTCTCGTCCACAAGTCTATCCTGCGCACAGTGTCTGTGCGAGGCTAGGAGTGCTTCTGGGCAGTGTTCCCCAGCGGAAATCGCGTGGTCCTCTAGGTGGCAGGGAGGGCTCCTGTGTCCACAGACAGGTGCCCAGGGACCCTGTGGAACTGCTGTGACCTCTAAAGGGTGGGTTAGGTGAGCCGAGGGAGGTGTGTGCTTGGGAGCCTGAGTGCGCATGCGCGGCCCACGTATAGGCCCGAAACGAGCCAGCCGCGGCTCGGAGAAAAGCCATCTCCTGGGGGCCTCCCCATGTTCTTCCACTCCTCAAGCGTGACCCCTTTACGGATGGAAGAAAGGGTGATCTTCGCAGTGGTGGGTTCGGGCCAGAGGGGTCTGCGGGTTTGCCTCCACGTAAGCCAGGTGCCCGCACACCGGGCGCAGGTGTTTGAGCCCCGTGGAGGCAGAGGGCTGCTTATTGCTGGATGCAAGTGTCCTGCGGGGTCAAGGAACGGCATGGGCACTCCCGGGGCCACACAGGGCACCGGGCCCTTAGAGAGTTCCATGGGAATTCCCCCGCCCATGTCCCCGGTACCCAAGTCTGTCCTTAGCACACTGTCTGTGCGGGGCTGAAGGTGCTGCTACGCAGTGTGGCCTGTGGGAAATCGTGCGGTCCTCTGAGTGGCAGGGAGGGCTTCTGTTTCCCCGAACAGGTGGGCAGGGACCCTGTAAAACTGCTGTGACCTCTCAAGGTGCGTCATGTGACCCCTCAAGGGTGGGGCAGGTGACCTCCCAAGGGTGGGTCACGAGACCCCTCAAGGGTGGGTCACGGGACCCCTCAAGGGTGGATCAGGAGACCCCTAAAGGGCGGGTCACGTGACCCGAAAAGCGTGGGTCACGAGACCCCTCAAGGGTGGGTCACGTGACCCCTCAGGGGTGGGTCACGAGACCCCTCAGGGGTGGGTCACGTGACCCACCTGGGGTGGTCACGTGACCCCTCAGGGGTGGGTCACGAGACCCCTCAGGGGTGGGTCACGTGACCCCTCAGGGGTGGGTCACGTGACCCCTCAGGGGTGGGTGACGTGACTCCTCAAGGGTGGGTCAGGAGACACCTCAAGGGTGAGTCCCGTGACCCGAGTGAGGCTTGTGGTGGGGAGCCTGAGTGCGCACGCGCGGCCCAGGTATAGGCCCAAAACCTGCCAGCCGCGGCTCGGAGAAAAGCCATCTCCTAGGGGCCTCCCCATGTTCCTCCACTCCTCAAGGAGGACCCCTTTACAGATGGAAGAAAAGGGGGATCTTCGCAGTGGTGGGTTCGGGCCAGAGGGGTCTGTGGGTTTGCCTGCACGTACGCCAGGTGCTCTCACAACGGGCCCAGGTGTTCGAGCCCTGTGGAGGCAGAGGGCTGCTTATTGCTGGATGATAGTGTCCTGCAGGGTTAAGGGATGGCGTGGGCACTCCCAGGGCGACAGAGGGCACCTGGCCTTTAGAGAGTTCCCTGGAAAATTCCCCGCCCAGGCCTCTCGTCCACAAGTCTATCCTGCGCACAGTGTCTGTGCGAGGCTAGGAGTGCTTCTGGGCAGTGTTCCCCAGCGGAAATCGCGTGGTCCTCTAGGTGCCAGGGAGGGCTCCTGTGTCCACAGACAGGTGCCCAGGGACCCTGTGGAACTGCTGTGACCTCTAAAGGGTGGGTTAGGTGAGCCGAGGGAGGTGTGTGCTTGGGAGCCTGAGTGCGCATGCGCGGCCCACGTATAGGCCCGAAACGAGCCAGCCGCGGCTCGGAGAAAAGCCATCTCCTGGGGGCCTCCCCATGTTCTTCCACTCCTCAAGCGTGACCCCTTTACGGATGGAAGAAAGGGTGATCTTCGCAGTGGTGGGTTCGGGCCAGAGGGGTCTGCGGGTTTGCCTCCACGTACGCCAGGTGCCCGCACACCGGGCGCAGGTGTTTGAGCCCCGTGGAGGCAGAGGGCTGCTTATTGCTGGATGCAAGTGTCCTGCGGGGTCAAGGAACGGCATGGGCACTCCCCGGGCCACACAGGGCACCGGGCCCTTAGAGAGTTCCATGGGAATTCCCCCGCCCATGTCCCCGGTACCCAAGTATGTCCTTAGCACACTGTCTGTGCTGGGCTGAAGGTGCTGATAGGCAGTGTGGCCTGTGGGAAATCGTGCGGTCCTCTGAGTGGCAGGGAGGGCTTCTGTTTCCCCGAACAGGTGCGCAGGGACCCTGTAAAACTGCTGTGACCTCTCAAGGTGGGTCATGTGACCCCTCAAGGGTGGGGCAGGTGACCTCCGAAGGGTGGGTCACGAGACCCCACAAGGGTGGGTCACGGGACCCCTCAAGGGTGGGTCACGAGACCCCTAAAGGGCGGGTCACGTGACCCGAAAAGCGTGGGTCACGAGACCCCTCAAGGGTGGGTCACGTGACCCCTCAGGGGTGGGTCACGAGACCCCTCAGGGGTGGGTCACCAGACCCCTCAGGGGTGGGTCACGTGACCCCTCTGGGGTGGGTCACGTGACCCCTCAGGGGTGGGTCACGAGACCCCTCAGGGGTGGGTCACGTGACCCCTCTGGGGTGGGTCACGTGACCCCTCAGGGGTGGGTGACGTGACTCCTCAAGGGTGGGTCAGGAGACACCTCAAGGGTGAGTCCCGTGACCCGAGTGAGGCTTGTGGTGGGGAGCCTGAGTGCGCACGCGCGGCCCACGTATAGGCCCAAAACCTGCCAGCCGCGGCTCGGAGAAAAGCCATCTCCTGGGGGCCTCCCCATGTTCCTCCACTCCTCAAGGAGGACCCCTCTACAGATGGAAGAAAAGGGGGATCTTCGCAGTGGTGGGTTCGGGCCAGAGGGGTCTGTGGGTTTGCCTGCACGTACGCCAGGTGCTCTCACAACGGGCCCAGGTGTTCGAGCCCCGTGGAGGCAGAGGGCTGCTTATTGCTGGATGATAGTGTCCTGCAGGGTTAAGGGACGGCGTGGGCACTCCCAGGGCGACAGAGGGCACCTGGCCTTTAGAGAGTTCCCTGGAAAATTCCCCGCCCAGGCCTCTCGTCCACGAGTCTATCCTGCGCACAGTGTCTGTGCGAGGCTAGGAGTGCTTCTGGGCAGTGTTCCCCAGCGGAAATCGCGTGGTCCTCTAGGTGGCAGGGAGGGCTCCTGTGTCCACAGACAGGTGCCCAGGGACCCTGTGGAACTGCTGTGACCTCTAAAGGGTGGGTTAGGTGAGCCGAGGGAGGTGTGTGCTTGGGAGCCTGAGTGCGCATGCGCGGCCCACGTATAGGCCCGAAACGAGCCAGCCGCGGCTCGGAGAAAAGCCATCTCCTGGGGGCCTCCCCATGTTCTTCCACTCCTCAAGCGTGACCCCTTTACGGATGGAAGAAAGGGTGATCTTCGCAGTGGTGGGTTCGGGCCAGAGGGGTCTGCGGGTTTGCCTCCACGTAAGCCAGGTGCCCGCACACCGGGCGCAGGTGTTTGAGCCCCGTGGAGGCAGAGGGCTGCTTATTGCTGGATGCAAGTGTCCTGCGGGGTCAAGGAACGGCATGGGCACTCCCGGGGCCACACAGGGCACCGGGCCCTTAGAGAGTTCCATGGGAATTCCCCCGCCCATGTCCCCGGTACCCAAGTCTGTCCTTAGCACACTGTCTGTGCGGGGCTGAAGGTGCTGCTAGGCAGTGTGGCCTGTGGGAAATCGTGCGGTCCTCTGAGTGGCAGGGAGGGCTTCTGTTTCCCCGAACAGGTGCGCAGGGACCCTGTAAAACTGCTGTGACCTCTCAAGGTGCGTCATGTGACCCCTCAAGGGTGGGGCAGGTGACCTCCCAAGGGTGGGTCACGAGACCCCTCAAGGGTGGGTCACGGGACCCCTCAAGGGTGGATCACGAGACCCCTAAAGGGCGGGTCACGTGACCCGAAAAGCGTGGGTCACGAGACCCCTCAAGGGTGGGTCACGTGACCCCTCAGGGGTGGGTCACGAGACCCCTCAGGGGTGGGTCACGTGACCCACCTGGGGTGGTCACGTGACCCCTCAGGGGTGGGTCACGAGACCCCTCAGGGGTGGGTCACGTGACCCCTCAGGGGTGGGTCACGAGACCCCTCAGGGGTGGGTCACGTGACCCCTCAGGGGTGGGTCACGTGACCCCTCAGGGGTGGGTGACGTGACTCCTCAAGGGTGGGTCAGGAGACACCTCAAGGGTGAGTCCCGTGACCCGAGTGAGGCTTGTGGTGGGGAGCCTGAGTGCGCACGCGCGGCCCAGGTATAGGCCCAAAACCTGCCAGCCGCGGCTCGGAGAAAAGCCATCTCCTAGGGGCCTCCCCATGTTCCTCCACTCCTCAAGGAGGACCCCTTTACAGATGGAAGAAAAGGGGGATCTTCGCAGTGGTGGGTTCGGGCCAGAGGGGTCTGTGGGTTTGCCTGCACGTACGCCAGGTGCTCTCACAACGGGCCCAGGTGTTCGAGCCCTGTGGAGGCAGAGGGCTGCTTATTGCTGGATGATAGTGTCCTGCAGGGTTAAGGGATGGCGTGGGCACTCCCAGGGCGACAGAGGGCACCTGGCCTTTAGAGAGTTCCCTGGAAAATTCCCCGCCCAGGCCTCTCGTCCACAAGTCTATCCTGCGCACAGTGTCTGTGCGAGGCTAGGAGTGCTTCTGGGCAGTGTTCCCCAGCGGAAATCGCGTGGTCCTCTAGGTGCCAGGGAGGGCTCCTGTGTCCACAGACAGGTGCCCAGGGACCCTGTGGAACTGCTGTGACCTCTAAAGGGTGGGTTAGGTGAGCCGAGGGAGGTGTGTGCTTGGGAGCCTGAGTGCGCATGCGCGGCCCACGTATAGGCCCGAAACGAGCCAGCCGCGGCTCGGAGAAAAGCCATCTCCTGGGGGCCTCCCCATGTTCTTCCACTCCTCAAGCGTGACCCCTTTACGGATGGAAGAAAGGGTGATCTTCGCAGTGGTGGGTTCGGGCCAGAGGGGTCTGCGGGTTTGCCTCCACGTACGCCAGGTGCCCGCACACCGGGCGCAGGTGTTTGAGCCCCGTGGAGGCAGAGGGCTGCTTATTGCTGGATGCAAGTGTCCTGCGGGGTCAAGGAACGGCATGGGCACTCCCCGGGCCACACAGGGCACCGGGCCCTTAGAGAGTTCCATGGGAATTCCCCCGCCCATGTCCCCGGTACCCAAGTATGTCCTTAGCACACTGTCTGTGCTGGGCTGAAGGTGCTGATAGGCAGTGTGGCCTGTGGGAAATCGTGCGGTCCTCTGAGTGGCAGGGAGGGCTTCTGTTTCCCCGAACAGGTGCGCAGGGACCCTGTAAAACTGCTGTGACCTCTCAAGGTGGGTCATGTGACCCCTCAAGGGTGGGGCAGGTGACCTCCGAAGGGTGGGTCACGAGACCCCTCAAGGGTGGGTCACGGGACCCCTCAAGGGTGGGTCACGAGACCCCTAAAGGGCGGGTCACGTGACCCGAAAAGCGTGGGTCACGAGACCCCTCAAGGGTGGGTCACGTGACCCCTCAGGGGTGGGTCACGAGACCCCTCAGGGGTGGGTCACCAGACCCCTCAGGGGTGGGTCACGTGACCCCTCTGGGGTGGGTCACGTGACCCCTCAGGGGTGGGTCACGAGACACCTCAGGGGTGGGTCACGTGACCCCTCTGGGGTGGGTCACGTGACCCCTCAGGGGTGGGTGACGTGACTCCTCAAGGGTGGGTCAGGAGACACCTCAAGGGTGAGTCCCGTGACCCGAGTGAGGCTTGTGGTGGGGAGCCTGAGTGCGCACGCGCGGCCCACGTATAGGCCCAAAACCTGCCAGCCGCGGCTCGGAGAAAAGCCATCTCCTGGGGGCCTCCCCATGTTCCTCCACTCCTCAAGGAGGACCCCTCTACAGATGGAAGAAAAGGGGGATCTTCGCAGTGGTGGGTTCGGGCCAGAGGGGTCTGTGGGTTTGCCTGCACGTACGCCAGGTGCTCTCACAACGGGCCCAGGTGTTCGAGCCCCGTGGAGGCAGAGGGCTGCTTATTGCTGGATGATAGTGTCCTGCAGGGTTAAGGGACGGCGTGGGCACTCCCAGGGCGACAGAGGGCACCTGGCCTTTAGAGAGTTCCCTGGAAAATTCCCCGCCCAGGCCTCTCGTCCACGAGTCTATCCTGCGCACAGTGTCTGTGCGAGGCTAGGAGTGCTTCTGGGCAGTGTTCCCCAGCGGAAATCGCGTGGTCCTCTAGGTGGCAGGGAGGGCTCCTGTGTCCACAGACAGGTGCCCAGGGACCCTGTGGAACTGCTGTGACCTCTAAAGGGTGGGTTAGGTGAGCCGAGGGAGGTGTGTGCTTGGGAGCCTGAGTGCGCATGCGCGGCCCACGTATAGGCCCGAAACGAGCCAGCCGCGGCTCGGAGAAAAGCCATCTCCTGGGGGCCTCCCCATGTTCTTCCACTCCTCAAGCGTGACCCCTTTACGGATGGAAGAAAGGGTGATCTTCGCAGTGGTGGGTTGGGGCCAGAGGGGTCTGCGGGTTTGCCTCCACGTAAGCCAGGTGCCCGCACACCGGGCGCAGGTGTTTGAGCCCCGTGGAGGCAGAGGGCTGCTTATTGCTGGATGCAAGTGTCCTGCGGGGTCAAGGAACGGCATGGGCACTCCCGGGGCCACACAGGGCACCGGGCCCTTAGAGAGTTCCATGGGAATTCCCCCGCCCATGTCCCCGGTACCCAAGTCTGTCCTTAGCACACTGTCTGTGCGGGGCTGAAGGTGCTGCTAGGCAGTGTGGCCTGTGGGAAATCGTGCGGTCCTCTGAGTGGCAGGGAGGGCTTCTGTTTCCCCGAACAGGTGCGCAGGGAACCTGTAAAACTGCTGTGACCTCTCAAGGTGCGTCATGTGACCCCTCAAGGGTGGGGCAGGTGACCTCCCAAGGGTGGGTCACGAGACCCCTCAAGGGTGGGTCACGGGACCCCTCAAGGGTGGATCAGGAGACCCCTAAAGGGCGGGTCACGTGACCCGAAAAGCGTGGGTCACGAGACCCCTCAAGGGTGGGTCACGTGACCCCTCAGGGGTGGGTCACGAGACCCCTCAGGGGTGGGTCACGTGACCCACCTGGGGTGGTCACGTGACCCCTCAGGGGTGGGTCACGAGACCCCTCAGGGGTGGGTCACGTGACCCCTCAGGGGTGGGTCACGTGACCCCTCAGGGGTGGGTGACGTGACTCCTCAAGGGTGGGTCAGGAGACACCTCAAGGGTGAGTCCCGTGACCCGAGTGAGGCTTGTGGTGGGGAGCCTGAGTGCGCACGCGCGGCCCAGGTATAGGCCCAAAACCTGCCAGCCGCGGCTCGGAGAAAAGCCATCTCCTAGGGGCCTCCCCATGTTCCTCCACTCCTCAAGGAGGACCCCTTTACAGATGGAAGAAAAGGGGGATCTTCGCAGTGGTGGGTTCGGGCCAGAGGGGTCTGTGGGTTTGCCTGCACGTACGCCAGGTGCTCTCACAACGGGCCCAGGTGTTCGAGCCCTGTGGAGGCAGAGGGCTGCTTATTGCTGGATGATAGTGTCCTGCAGGGTTAAGGGATGGCGTGGGCACTCCCAGGGCGACAGAGGGCACCTGGCCTTTAGAGAGTTCCCTGGAAAATTCCCCGCCCAGGCCTCTCGTCCACAAGTCTATCCTGCGCACAGTGTCTGTGCGAGGCTAGGAGTGCTTCTGGGCAGTGTTCCCCAGCGGAAATCGCGTTGTCCTCTAGGTGCCAGGGAGGGCTCCTGTGTCCACAGACAGGTGCCCAGGGACCCTGTGGAACTGCTGTGACCTCTAAAGGGTGGGTTAGGTGAGCCGAGGGAGGTGTGTGCTTGGGAGCCTGAGTGCGCATGCGCGGCCCACGTATAGGCCCGAAACGAGCCAGCCGCGGCTCGGAGAAAAGCCATCTCCTGGGGGCCTCCCCATGTTCTTCCACTCCTCAAGCGTGACCCCTTTACGGATGGAAGAAAGGGTGATCTTCGCAGTGGTGGGTTCGGGCCAGAGGGGTCTGCGGGTTTGCCTCCACGTAAGCCAGGTGCCCGCACACCGGGCGCAGGTGTTTGAGCCCCGTGGAGGCAGAGGGCTGCTTATTGCTGGATGCAAGTGTCCTGCGGGGTCAAGGAACGGCATGGGCACTCCCCGGGCCACACAGGGCACCGGGCCCTTAGAGAGTTCCATGGGAATTCCCCCGCCCATGTCCCCGGTACCCAAGTATGTCCTTAGCACACTGTCTGTGCTGGGCTGAAGGTGCTGATAGGCAGTGTGGCCTGTGGGAAATCGTGCGGTCCTCTGAGTGGCAGGGAGGGCTTCTGTTTCCCCGAACAGGTGCGCAGGGACCCTGTAAAACTGCTGTGACCTCTCAAGGTGGGTCATGTGACCCCTCAAGGGTGGGGCAGGTGACCTCCCAAGGGTGGGTCACGAGACCCCTCAAGGGTGGGTCACGGGACCCCTCAAGGGTGGGTCACGAGACCCCTAAAGGGCGGGTCACGTGACCCGAAAAGCGTGGGTCACGAGACCCCTCAAGGGTGGGTCACGTGACCCCTCAGGGGTGGGTCACGAGACCCCTCAGGGGTGGGTCACGAGACCCCTCAGGGGTGGGTCACGTGACCCCTCTGGGGTGGGTCACGTGACCCCTCAGGGGTGGGTCACGAGACCCCTCAGGGGTGGGTCACGTGACCCCTCTGGGGTGGGTCACGTGACCCCTCAGGGGTGGGTGACGTGACTCCTCAAGGGTGGGTCAGGAGACACCTCAAGGGTGAGTCCCGTGACCCGAGTGAGGCTTGTGGTGGGGAGCCTGAGTGCGCACGCGCGGCCCACGTATAGGCCCAAAACCTGCCAGCCGCGGCTCGGAGAAAAGCCATCTCCTGGGGGCCTCCCCATGTTCCTCCACTCCTCAAGGAGGACCCCTTTACAGATGGAAGAAAAGGGGATCTTCGCAGTGGTGGGTTCGGGCCAGAGGGGTCTGTGGGTTTGCCTGCACGTACGCCAGGTGCTCTCACAACGGGCCCAGGTGTTCGAGCCCCGTGGAGGCAGAGGGCTGCTTATTGCTGGATGATAGTGTCCTGCAGGGTTAAGGGATGGCGTGGGCACTCCCAGGGCGACAGAGGGCACCTGGCCTTTAGAGAGTTCCCTGGAAAATTCCCCGCCCAGGCCTCTCGTCCACAAGTCTATCCTGCGCACAGTGTCTGTGCGAGGCTAGGAGTGCTTCTGGGCAGTGTTCCCCAGCGGAAATCGCGTGGTCCTCTAGGTGCCAGGGAGGGCTCCTGTGTCCACAGACAGGTGCCCAGGGACCCTGTGGAACTGCTGTGACCTCTAAAGGGTGGGTTAGGTGAGCCGAGGGAGGTGTGTGCTTGGGAGCCTGAGTGCGCATGCGCGGCCCACGTATAGGCCCGAAACGAGCCAGCCGCGGCTCGGAGAAAAGCCATCTCCTGGGGGCCTCCCCATGTTCTTCCACTCCTCAAGCGTGACCCCTTTACGGATGGAAGAAAGGGTGATCTTCGCAGTGGTGGGTTCGGGCCAGAGGGGTCTGCGGGTTTGCCTCCACGTACGCCAGGTGCCCGCACACCGGGCGCAGGTGTTTGAGCCCCGTGGAGGCAGAGGGCTGCTTATTGCTGGATGCAAGTGTCCTGCGGGGTCAAGGAACGGCATGGGCACTCCCCGGGCCACACAGGGCACCGGGCCCTTAGAGAGTTCCATGGGAATTCCCCCGCCCATGTCCCCGGTACCCAAGTATGTCCTTAGCACACTGTCTGTGCTGGGCTGAAGGTGCTGATAGGCAGTGTGGCCTGTGGGAAATCGTGCGGTCCTCTGAGTGGCAGGGAGGGCTTCTGTTTCCCCGAACAGGTGCGCAGGGACCCTGTAAAACTGCTGTGACCTCTCAAGGTGGGTCATGTGACCCCTCAAGGGTGGGGCAGGTGACCTCCGAAGGGTGGGTCACGAGACCCCTCAAGGGTGGGTCACGGGACCCCTCAAGGGTGGGTCACGAGACCCCTAAAGGGCGGGTCACGTGACCCGAAAAGCGTGGGTCACGAGACCCCTCAAGGGTGGGTCACGTGACCCCTCAGGGGTGGGTCACGAGACCCCTCAGGGGTGGGTCACGAGACCCCTCAGGGGTGGGTCACGTGACCCCTCTGGGGTGGGTCACGTGACCCCTCAGGGGTGGGTCACGAGACCCCTCAGGGGTGGGTCACGTGACCCCTCTGGGGTGGGTCACGTGACCCCTCAGGGGTGGGTCACGTGACTCCTCAAGGGTGGGTCAGGAGACACCTCAAGGGTGAGTCCCGTGACCCGAGTGAGGCTTGTGGTGGGGAGCCTGAGTGCGCACGCGCGGCCCACGTATAGGCCCAAAACCTGCCAGCCGCGGCTCGGAGAAAAGCCATCTCCTGGGGGCCTCCCCATGTTCCTCCACTCCTCAAGGAGGACCCCTTTACAGATGGAAGAAAAGGGGGATCTTCGCAGTGGTGGGTTCGGGCCAGAGGGGTCTGTGGGTTTGCCTGCACGTACGCCAGGTGCTCTCACAACGGGCCCAGGTGTTCGAGCCCCGTGGAGGCAGAGGGCTGCTTATTGCTGGATGATAGTGTCCTGCAGGGTTAAGGGACGGCGTGGGCACTCCCAGGGCGACAGAGGGCACCTGGCCTTTAGAGAGTTCCCTGGAAAATTCCCCGCCCAGGCCTCTCGTCCACAAGTCTATCCTGCGCACAGTGTCTGTGCGAGGCTAGGAGTGCTTCTGGGCAGTGTTCCCCAGCGGAAATCGCGTGGTCCTCTAGGTGGCAGGGAGGGCTCCTGTGTCCACAGACAGGTGCCCAGGGACCCTGTGGAACTGCTGTGACCTCTAAAGGGTGGGTTAGGTGAGCCGAGGGAGGTGTGTGCTTGGGAGCCTGAGTGCGCATGCGCGGCCCACGTATAGGCCCGAAACGAGCCAGCCGTGGCTCGGAGAAAAGCCATCTCCTGGGGGCCTCCCCATGTTCTTCCACTCCTCAAGCGTGACCCCTTTACGGATGGAAGAAAGGGTGATCTTCGCAGTGGTGGGTTCGGGCCAGAGGGGTCTGCGGGTTTGCCTCCACGTAAGCCAGGTGCCCGCACACCGGGCGCAGGTGTTTGAGCCCGGTGGAGGCAGAGGGCTGCTTATTGCTGGATGCAAGTGTCCTGCGGGGTCAAGGAACGGCATGGGCACTCCCGGGGCCACACAGGGCACCGGGCCCTTAGAGAGTTCCATGGGAATTCCCCCGCCCATGTCCCCGGTACCCAAGTATGTCCTTAGCACACTGTCTGTGCGGGGCTGAAGGTGCTGCTAGGCAGTGTGGCCTGTGGGAAATCGTGCGGTCCTCTGAGTGGCAGGGAGGGCTTCTGTTTCCCCGAACAGGTGCGCAGGGACCCTGTAAAACTGCTGTGACCTCTCAAGGTGCGTCATGTGACCCCTCAAGGGTGGGGCAGGTGACCTCCCAAGGGTGGGTCACGAGACCCCTCAAGGGTGGGTCACGGGACCCCTCAAGGGTGGATCACGAGACCCCTAAAGGGCGGGTCACGTGACCCGAAAAGCGTGGGTCACGAGACCCCTCAAGGGTGGGTCACGTGACCCCTCAGGGGTGGGTCACGAGACCCCTCAGGGGTGGGTCACGTGACCCACCTGGGGTGGTCACGTGACCCCTCAGGGGTGGGTCACGTGACCCCTCAGGGGTGGGTCACGTGACCCCTCAGGGGTGGGTGACGTGACTCCTCAAGGGTGGGTCAGGAGACACCTCAAGGGTGAGTCCCGTGACCCGAGTGAGGCTTGTGGTGGGGAGCCTGAGTGCGCACGCGCGGCCCAGGTATAGGCCCAAAACCTGCCAGCCGCGGCTCGGAGAAAAGCCATCTCCTAGGGGCCTCCCCATGTTCCTCCACTCCTCAAGGAGGACCCCTTTACAGATGGAAGAAAAGGGGGATCTTCGCAGTGGTGGGTTCGGGCCAGAGGGGTCTGTGGGTTTGCCTGCACGTACGCCAGGTGCTCTCACAACGGGCCCAGGTGTTCGAGCCCCGTGGAGGCAGAGGGCTGCTTATTGCTGGATGATAGTGTCCTGCAGGGTTAAGGGATGGCGTGGGCACTCCCAGGGCGACAGAGGGCACCTGGCCTTTAGAGAGTTCCCTGGAAAATTCCCCGCCCAGGCCTCTCGTCCACAAGTCTATCCTGCGCACAGTGTCTGTGCGAGGCTAGGAGTGCTTCTGGGCAGTGTTCCCCAGCGGAAATCGCGTGGTCCTCTAGGTGCCAGGGAGGGCTCCTGTGTCCACAGACAGGTGCCCAGGGACCCTGTGGAACTGCTGTGACCTCTAAAGGGTGGGTTAGGTGAGCCGAGGGAGGTGTGTGCTTGGGAGCCTGAGTGCGCATGCGCGGCCCACGTATAGGCCCGAAACGAGCCAGCCGCGGCTCAGAGAAAAGCCATCTCCTGGGGGCCTCCCCATGTTCTTCCACTCCTCAAGCGTGACCCCTTTACGGATGGAAGAAAGGGTGATCTTCGCAGTGGTGGGTTCGGGCCAGAGGGGTCTGCGGGTTTGCCTCCACGTACGCCAGGTGCCCGCACACCGGGCGCAGGTGTTTGAGCCCCGTGGAGGCAGAGGGCTGCTTATTGCTGGATGCAAGTGTCCTGCGGGGTCAAGGAACGGCATGGGCACTCCCCGGGCCACACAGGGCACCGGGCCCTTAGAGAGTTCCATGGGAATTCCCCCGCCCATGTCCCCGGTACCCAAGTATGTCCTTAGCACACTGTCTGTGGTGGGCTGAAGGTGCTGATAGGCAGTGTGGCCTGTGGGAAATCGTGCGGTCCTCTGAGTGGCAGGGAGGGCTTCTGTTTCCCCGAACAGGTGCGCAGGGACCCTGTAAAACTGCTGTGACCTCTCAAGGTGGGTCATGTGACCCCTCAAGGGTGGGGCAGGTGACCTCCCAAGGGTAGGTCACGAGACCCCTCAAGGGTGGGTCACAGGACCCCTCAAGGGTGGGTCACGAGACCCCTAAAGGGCGGGTCACGTGACCCGAAAAGCGTGGGTCACGAGACCCCTCACGGGTGGGTCACGTGACCCCTCAGGGGTGGGTCACGAGACCCCTCAGGGGTGGGTCACGTGACCCCTCTGGGGTGGGTCACGAGACCCCTCAGGGGTGGGTCACGAGACCCCTCAGGGGTGGGTCACGTGACCCCTCTGGGGTGGGTCACGAGACCCCTCAGGGGTGGGTCACGTGACCCCTCTGGGGTGGGTCACGTGACCCCTCAGGGGTGGGTGACGTGACTCCTCAAGGGTGGGTCAGGAGACACCTCAAGGGTGAGTCCCGTGACCCGAGTGAGGCTTGTGGTGGGGAGCCTGAGTGCGCACGCGCGGCCCAGGTATAGGCCCAAAACCTGCCAGCCGCGGCTCGGAGAAAAGCCATCTCCTGGGGGCCTCCCCATGTTCCTCCACTCCTCAAGGAGGACCCCTTTACAGATGGAAGAAAAGGGGGATCTTCGCAGTGGTGGGTTCGGGCCAGAGGGGTCTGTGGGTTTGCCTGCACGTACGCCAGGTGCTCTCACAACGGGCCCAGGTGTTCGAGCCCCGTGGAGGCAGAGGGCTGCTTATTGCTGGATGATAGTGTCCTGCAGGGTTAAGGGATGGCGTGGGCACTCCCAGGGCGACAGAGGGCACCTGGCCTTTAGAGAGTTCCCTGGAAAATTCCCCGCCCAGGCCTCTCGTCCACAAGTCTATCCTGCGCACAGTGTCTGTGCGAGGCTAGGAGTGCTTCTGGGCAGTGTTCCCCAGCGGAAATCGCGTGGTCCTCTAGGTGCCAGGGAGGGCTCCTGTGTCCACAGACAGGTGCCCAGGGACCCTGTGGAACTGCTGTGACCTCTAAAGGGTGGGTTAGGTGAGCCGAGGGAGGTGTGTGCTTGGGAGCCTGAGTGCGCATGCGCGGCCCACGTATAGGCCCGAAACGAGCCAGCCGCGGCTCGGAGAAAAGCCATCTCCTGGGGGCCTCCCCATGTTCTTCCACTCCTCAAGCGTGACCCCTTTACGGATGGAAGAAAGGGTGATCTTCGCAGTGGTGGGTTCGGGCCAGAGGGGTCTGCGGGTTTGCCTCCACGTACGCCAGGTGCCCGCACACCGGGCGCAGGTGTTTGAGCCCCGTGGAGGCAGAGGGCTGCTTATTGCTGGATGCAAGTGTCCTGCGGGGTCAAGGAACGGCATGGGCACTCCCCGGGCCACACAGGGCACCGGGCCCTTAGAGAGTTCCATGGGAATTCCCCCGCCCATGTCCCCGGTACCCAAGTATGTCCTTAGCACACTGTCTGTGCTGGGCTGAAGGTGCTGATAGGCAGTGTGGCCTGTGGGAAATCGTGCGGTCCTCTGAGTGGCAGGGAGGGCTTCAGTTTCCCCGAACAGGTGCGCAGGGACCCTGTAAAACTGCTGTGACCTCTCAAGGTGGGTCATGTGACCCCTCAAGGGTGGGGCAGGTGACCTCCCAAGGGTGGGTCACGAGACCCCTCAAGGGTGGGTCACGGGACCCCTCAAGGGTGGGTCACGAGACCCCTAAAGGGCGGGTCACGTGACCCGAAAAGCGTGGGTCACGAGACCCCTCAGGGGTGGGTCACGAGACCCCTCAGGGGTGGGTCACGTGACACCTCAGTGGTGGGTCACGTGACCCCTCAGGGGTGGGTGACGTGACTCCTCAAGGGTGGGTAAGGAGACACCTCAAGGGTGAGTCCCGTGACCCGAGTGAGGCTTGTGGTGGGGACCCTGAGTGCGCACGCGCGGCCCACGTATAGGCCCAAAACCTGCCAGCCGCGGCTCGGAGAAAAGCCATCTCCTAGGGGCCTCCCCATGTTCCTCCACTCCTCAAGGAGGACCCCTTTACAGATGGAAGAAAAGGGGGATCTTCGCAGTGGTGGGTTCGGGCCAGAGGGGTCTGTGGGTTTGCCTGCACGTACGCCAGGTGCTCTCACAACGGGCCCAGGTGTTCGAGCCCCGTGGAGGCAGAGGGCTGCTTATTGCTGGATGATAGTGTCCTGCAGGGTTAAGGGATGGCGTGGGCACTCCCAGGGCGACAGAGGGCACCTGGCCTTTAGAGAGTTCCCTGGAAAATTCCCCGCCCAGGCCTCTCGTCCACAAGTCTATCCTGCGCACAGTGTCTGTGCGAGGCTAGGAGTGCTTCTGGGCAGTGTTCCCCAGCGGAAATCGCGTGGTCCTCTAGGTGCCAGGGAGGGCTCCTGTGTCCACAGACAGGTGCCCAGGGACCCTGTGGAACTGCTGTGACCTCTAAAGGGTGGGTTAGGTGAGCCGAGGGAGGTGTGTGCTTGGGAGCCTGAGTGCGCATGCGCGGCCCACGTATAGGCCCGAAACGAGCCAGCCGCGGCTCGGAGAAAAGCCATCTCCTGGGGGCCTCCCCATGTTCTTCCACTCCTCAAGCGTGACCCCTTTACGGATGGAAGAAAGGGTGATCTTCGCAGTGGTGGGTTCGGGCCAGAGGGGTCTGCGGGTTTGCCTCCACGTACGCCAGGTGCCCGCACACCGGGCGCAGGTGTTTGAGCCCCGTGGAGGCAGAGGGCTGCTTATTGCTGGATGCAAGTGTCCTGCGGGGTCAAGGAACGGCATGGGCACTCCCCGGGCCACACAGGGCACCGGGCCCTTAGAGAGTTCCATGGGAATTCCCCCGCCCATGTCCCCGGTACCCAAGTATGTCCTTAGCACACTGTCTGTGGTGGGCTGAAGGTGCTGATAGGCAGTGTGGCCTGTGGGAAATCGTGCGGTCCTCTGAGTGGCAGGGAGGGCTTCTGTTTCCCCGAACAGGTGCGCAGGGACCCTGTAAAACTGCTGTGACCTCTCAAGGTGGGTCATGTGACCCCTCAAGGGTGGGGCAGGTGACCTCCCAAGGGTAGGTCACGAGACCCCTCAAGGGTGGGTCACAGGACCCCTCAAGGGTGGGTCACGAGACCCCTAAAGGGCGGGTCACGTGACCCGAAAAGCGTGGGTCACGAGACCCCTCACGGGTGGGTCACGTGACCCCTCAGGGGTGGGTCACGAGACCCCTCAGGGGTGGGTCACGTGACCCCTCTGGGGTGGGTCACGAGACCCCTCAGGGGTGGGTCACGAGACCCCTCAGGGGTGGGTCACGTGACCCCTCTGGGGTGGGTCACGAGACCCCTCAGGGGTGGGTCACGTGACCCCTCTGGGGTGGGTCACGTGACCCCTCAGGGGTGGGTGACGTGACTCCTCAAGGGTGGGTCAGGAGACACCTCAAGGGTGAGTCCCGTGACCCGAGTGAGGCTTGTGGTGGGGAGCCTGAGTGCGCACGCGCGGCCCAGGTATAGGCCCAAAACCTGCCAGCCGCGGCTCGGAGAAAAGCCATCTCCTGGGGGCCTCCCCATGTTCCTCCACTCCTCAAGGAGGACCCCTTTACAGATGGAAGAAAAGGGGGATCTTCGCAGTGGTGGGTTCGGGCCAGAGGGGTCTGTGGGTTTGCCTGCACGTACGCCAGGTGCTCTCACAACGGGCCCAGGTGTTCGAGCCCCGTGGAGGCAGAGGGCTGCTTATTGCTGGATGATAGTGTCCTGCAGGGTTAAGGGATGGCGTGGGCACTCCCAGGGCGACAGAGGGCACCTGGCCTTTAGAGAGTTCCCTGGAAAATTCCCCGCCCAGGCCTCTCGTCCACAAGTCTATCCTGCGCACAGTGTCTGTGCGAGGCTAGGAGTGCTTCTGGGCAGTGTTCCCCAGCGGAAATCGCGTGGTCCTCTAGGTGGCAGGGAGGGCTCCTGTGTCCACAGACAGGTGCCCAGGGACCCTGTGGAACTGCTGTGACCTCTAAAGGGTGGGTTAGGTGAGCCGAGGGAGGTGTGTGCTTGGGAGCCTGAGTGCGCATGCGCGGCCCACGTATAGGCCCGAAACGAGCCAGCCGCGGCTCGGAGAAAAGCCATCTCCTGGGGGCCTCCCCATGTTCTTCCACTCCTCAAGCGTGACCCCTTTACGGATGGAAGAAAGGGTGATCTTCGCAGTGGTGGGTTCGGGCCAGAGGGGTCTGCGGGTTTGCCTCCACGTACGCCAGGTGCCCGCACACCGGGCGCAGGTGTTTGAGCCCCGTGGAGGCAGAGGGCTGCTTATTGCTGGATGCAAGTGTCCTGCGGGGTCAAGGAACGGCATGGGCACTCCCCGGGCCACACAGGGCACCGGGCCCTTAGAGAGTTCCATGGGAATTCCCCCGCCCATGTCCCCGGTACCCAAGTATGTCCTTAGCACACTGTCTGTGCTGGGCTGAAGGTGCTGATAGGCAGTGTGGCCTGTGGGAAATCGTGCGGTCCTCTGAGTGGCAGGGAGGGCTTCAGTTTCCCCGAACAGGTGCGCAGGGACCCTGTAAAACTGCTGTGACCTCTCAAGGTGGGTCATGTGACCCCTCAAGGGTGGGGCAGGTGACCTCCCAAGGGTGGGTCACGAGACCCCTCAAGAGTGGGTCACGGGACCCCTCAAGGGTGGGTCACGAGACCCCTAAAGGGCGGGTCACGTGACCCGAAAAGCGTGGGTCACGAGACCCCTCAGGGGTGGGTCACGAGACCCCTCAGGGGTGGGTCACGTGACACCTCAGTGGTGGGTCACGTGACCCCTCAGGGGTGGGTGACGTGACTCCTCAAGGGTGGGTAAGGAGACACCTCAAGGGTGAGTCCCGTGACCCGAGTGAGGCTTGTGGTGGGGACCCTGAGTGCGCACGCGCGGCCCACGTATAGGCCCAAAACCTGCCAGCCGCGGCTCGGAGAAAAGCCATCTCCTGGGGGCCTCCCCATGTTCCTCCACTCCTCAAGGAGGACCCCTTTACAGATGGAAGAAAAGGGGGATCTTCGCAGTGGTGGGTTCGGGCCAGAGGGGTCTGTGGGTTTGCCTGCACGTACGCCAGGTGCTCTCACAACGGGCCCAGGTGTTCGAGCCCCGTGGAGGCAGAGGGCTGCTTATTGCTGGATGATAGTGTCCTGCAGGGTTAAGGGATGGCGTGGGCACTCCCAGGGCGACAGAGGGCACCTGGCCTTTAGAGAGTTCCCTGGAAAATTCCCCGCCCAGGCCTCTCGTCCACAAGTCTATCCTGCGCACAGTGTCTGTGCGAGGCTAGGAGTGCTTCTGGGCAGTGTTCCCCAGCGGAAATCGCGTGGTCCTCTAGGTGGCAGGGAGGGCTCCTGTGTCCACAGAATGGTGCCCAGGGACCCTGTGGAACTGCTGTGACCTCTAAAGGGTGGGTTAGGTGAGCCGAGGGAGGTGTGTGCTTGGGAGCCTGAGTGCGCATGCGCGGCCCACGTATAGGCCCGAAACGAGCCAGCCGCGGCTCGGAGAAAAGCCATCTCCTGGGGGCCTCCCCATGTTCTTCCACTCCTCAAGCGTGACCCCTTTACGGATGGAAGAAAGGGTGATCTTCGCAGTGGTGGGTTCGGGCCAGAGGGGTCTGCGGGTTTGCCTCCACGTACGCCAGGTGCCCGCACACCGGGCGCAGGTGTTTGAGCCCCGTGGAGGCAGAGGGCTGCTTATTGCTGGATGCAAGTGTCCTGCGGGGTCAAGGAACGGCATGGGCACTCCCCGGGCCACACAGGGCACCGGGCCCTTAGAGAGTTCCATGGGAATTCCCCCGCCCATGTCCCCGGTACCCAAGTATGTCCTTAGCACACTGTCTGTGCTGGGCTGAAGGTGCTGATAGGCAGTGTGGCCTGTGGGAAATCGTGCGGTCCTCTGAGTGGCAGGGAGGGCTTCAGTTTCCCCGAACAGGTGCGCAGGGACCCTGTAAAACTGCTGTGACCTCTCAAGGTGGGTCATGTGACCCCTCAAGGGTGGGGCAGGTGACCTCCCAAGGGTGGGTCACGAGACCCCTCAAGGGTGGGTCATGGGACCCCTCAAGGGTGGGTCACGAGACCCCTAAAGGGCGGGTCACGTGACCCGAAAAGCGTGGGTCACGAGACCCCTCTGGGGTGGGTCACGTGACCCCTCTGGGGTGGGTCACGAGACCCCTCAGGGGTGGGTCACGTGACCCCTCTGGGGTGGGTCACGAGACCCCTCAGGGGTGGGTCACGTGACCCCTCAGGGGTGGGTCACGTGACACCTCAGTGGTGGGTCACGTGACCCCTCAGGGGTGGGTGACGTGACTCCTCAAGGGTGGGTCAGGAGACACCTCAAGGGTGAGTCCCGTGACCTGAGTGAGGCTTGTGGTGGGGAGCCTGAGTGCGCACGCGCGGCCCAGGTATAGGCCCGAAACCTGCCAGCCGCGGCTGGGAGAAAAGCCATCTCCTGGGGGCCTCCCCATGTTCCTCCACTCCTCAAGGAGGACCCCTTTACAGATGGAAGAAAAGGGGGATCTTCGCAGTGGTGGGTTCGGGCCAGAGGGGTCTGTGGGTTTGCCTGCACGTACGCCAGGTGCTCTCACAACGGGCCCAGGTGTTCGAGCCCCGTGGAGGCAGAGGGCTGCTTATTGCTGGATGATAGTGTCCTGCAGGGTTAAGGGATGGCGTGGGCACTCCCAGGGCGACAGAGGGCACCTGGCCTTTAGAGAGTTCCCTGGAAAATTCCCCGCCCAGGCCTCTCGTCCACAAGTCTATCCTGCGCACAGTGTCTGTGCGAGGCTAGGAGTGCTTCTGGGCAGTGTTCCCCAGCGGAAATCGCGTGGTCCTCTAGGTGGCAGGGAGGGCTCCTGTGTCCACAGACAGGTGCCCAGGGACCCTGTGGAACTGCTGTGACCTCTAAAGGGTGGGTTAGGTGAGCCGAGGGAGGTGTGTGCTTGGGAGCCTGAGTGCGCATGCGCGGCCCACGTATAGGCCCGAAACGAGCCAGCCGCGGCTCGGAGAAAAGCCATCTCCTGGGGGCCTCCCCATGTTCTTCCACTCCTCAAGCGTGACCCCTTTACGGATGGAAGAAAGGGTGATCTTCGCAGTGGTGGGTTCGGGCCAGAGGGGTCTGCGGGTTTGCCTCCACGTACGCCAGGTGCCCGCACACCGGGCGCAGGTGTTTGAGCCCCGTGGAGGCAGAGGGCTGCTTATTGCTGGATGCAAGTGTCCTGCGGGGTCAAGGAACGGCATGGGCACTCCCCGGGCCACACAGGGCACCGGGCCCTTAGAGAGTTCCATGGGAATTCCCCCGCCCATGTCCCCGGTACCCAAGTATGTCCTTAGCACACTGTCTGTGCTGGGCTGAAGGTGCTGATAGGCAGTGTGGCCTGTGGGAAATCGTGCGGTCCTCTGAGTGGCAGGGAGGGCTTCAGTTTCCCCGAACAGGTGCGCAGGGACCCTGTAAAACTGCTGTGACCTCTCAAGGTGGGTCATGTGACCCCTCAAGGGTGGGGCAGGTGACCTCCCAAGGGTGGGTCACGAGACCCCTCAAGAGTGGGTCACGGGACCCCTCAAGGGTGGGTCACGAGACCCCTAAAGGGCGGGTCACGTGACCCGAAAAGCGTGGGTCACGAGACCCCTCAGGGGTGGGTCACGAGACCCCTCAGGGGTGGGTCACGTGACACCTCAGTGGTGGGTCACGTGACCCCTCAGGGGTGGGTGACGTGACTCCTCAAGGGTGGGTAAGGAGACACCTCAAGGGTGAGTCCCGTGACCCGAGTGAGGCTTGTGGTGGGGACCCTGAGTGCGCACGCGCGGCCCACGTATAGGCCCAAAACCTGCCAGCCGCGGCTCGGAGAAAAGCCATCTCCTGGGGGCCTCCCCATGTTCCTCCACTCCTCAAGGAGGACCCCTTTACAGATGGAAGAAAAGGGGGATCTTCGCAGTGGTGGGTTCGGGCCAGAGGGGTCTGTGGGTTTGCCTGCACGTACGCCAGGTGCTCTCACAACGGGCCCAGGTGTTCGAGCCCCGTGGAGGCAGAGGGCTGCTTATTGCTGGATGATAGTGTCCTGCAGGGTTAAGGGATGGCGTGGGCACTCCCAGGGCGACAGAGGGCACCTGGCCTTTAGAGAGTTCCCTGGAAAATTCCCCGCCCAGGCCTCTCGTCCACAAGTCTATCCTGCGCACAGTGTCTGTGCGAGGCTAGGAGTGCTTCTGGGCAGTGTTCCCCAGCGGAAATCGCGTGGTCCTCTAGGTGGCAGGGAGGGCTCCTGTGTCCACAGAATGGTGCCCAGGGACCCTGTGGAACTGCTGTGACCTCTAAAGGGTGGGTTAGGTGAGCCGAGGGAGGTGTGTGCTTGGGAGCCTGAGTGCGCATGCGCGGCCCACGTATAGGCCCGAAACGAGCCAGCCGCGGCTCGGAGAAAAGCCATCTCCTGGGGGCCTCCCCATGTTCTTCCACTCCTCAAGCGTGACCCCTTTACGGATGGAAGAAAGGGTGATCTTCGCAGTGGTGGGTTCGGGCCAGAGGGGTCTGCGGGTTTGCCTCCACGTACGCCAGGTGCCCGCACACCGGGCGCAGGTGTTTGAGCCCCGTGGAGGCAGAGGGCTGCTTATTGCTGGATGCAAGTGTCCTGCGGGGTCAAGGAACGGCATGGGCACTCCCCGGGCCACACAGGGCACCGGGCCCTTAGAGAGTTCCATGGGAATTCCCCCGCCCATGTCCCCGGTACCCAAGTATGTCCTTAGCACACTGTCTGTGCTGGGCTGAAGGTGCTGATAGGCAGTGTGGCCTGTGGGAAATCGTGCGGTCCTCTGAGTGGCAGGGAGGGCTTCAGTTTCCCCGAACAGGTGCGCAGGGACCCTGTAAAACTGCTGTGACCTCTCAAGGTGGGTCATGTGACCCCTCAAGGGTGGGGCAGGTGACCTCCCAAGGGTGGGTCACGAGACCCCTCAAGGGTGGGTCATGGGACCCCTCAAGGGTGGGTCACGAGACCCCTAAAGGGCGGGTCACGTGACCCGAAAAGCGTGGGTCACGAGACCCCTCTGGGGTGGGTCACGTGACCCCTCTGGGGTGGGTCACGAGACCCCTCAGGGGTGGGTCACGTGACCCCTCTGGGGTGGGTCACGAGACCCCTCAGGGGTGGGTCACGTGACCCCTCAGGGGTGGGTCACGTGACACCTCAGTGGTGGGTCACGTGACCCCTCAGGGGTGGGTGACGTGACTCCTCAAGGGTGGGTCAGGAGACACCTCAAGGGTGAGTCCCGTGACCTGAGTGAGGCTTGTGGTGGGGAGCCTGAGTGCGCACGCGCGGCCCAGGTATAGGCCCGAAACCTGCCAGCCGCGGCTGGGAGAAAAGCCATCTCCTGGGGGCCTCCCTATGTTCCTCCACTCCTCAAGGAGGACCCCTTTACAGATGGAAGAAAAGGGGGATCTTCGCAGTGGTGGGTTCGGGCCAGAGGGGTCTGTGGGTTTGCCTGCACGTACGCCAGGTGCTCTCACAACGGGCCCAGGTGTTCGAGCCCCGTGGAGGCAGAGGGCTGCTTATTGCTGGATGATAGTGTCCTGCAGGGTTAAGGGACGGCGTGGGCACTCCCAGGGCGACAGAGGGCACCTGGCCTTTAGAGAGTTCCCTGGAAAATTCCCCGCCCAGGCCTCTCGTCCACAAGTCTATCCTGCGCACAGTGTCTGTGCGAGGCTAGGAGGGCTTCTGGGCAGTGTTCCCCAGCGGAAATCGCGTGGTCCTCTAGGTGGCAGGGAGGGCTCCTGTGTCCACAGACAGGTGCCCAGGGACCCTGTGGAACTGCTGTGACCTCTAAAGAGTGGGTTAGGTGAGCCGAGGGAGGTGTGTGCTTGGGAGCCTGAGTGCGCATGCGCGGCCCACGTATAGGCCCGAAACGAGCCAGCCGCGGCTCGGAGAAAAGCCATCTCCTGGGGGCCTCCCCATGTTCTTCCACTCCTCAAGCGTGACCCCTTTACGGATGGAAGAAAGGGTGATCTTCGCAGTGGTGGGTTCGGGCCAGAGGGGTCTGCGGGTTTGCCTCCACGTAAGCCAGGTGCCCGCACACCGGGCGCAGGTGTTTGAGCCCCGTGGAGGCAGAGGGCTGCTTATTGCTGGATGCAAGTGTCCTGCGGGGTCAAGGAACGGCATGGGCACTCCCGGGGCCACACAGGGCACCGGGCCCTTAGAGAGTTCCATGGGAATTCCCCCGCCCATGTCCCCGGTACCCAAGTCTGTCCTTAGCACACTGTCTGTGCGGGGCTGAAGGTGCTGCTAGGCAGTGTGGCCTGTGGGAAATCGTGCGGTCCTCTGAGTGGCAGGGAGGGCTTCTGTTTCCCCGAACAGGTGCGCAGGGACCCTGTAAAACTGCTGTGACCTCTCAAGGTGGGTCATGTGACCCCTCAAGGGTGGGGCAGGTGACCTCCCAAGGGTAGGTCACGAGACCCCTCAAGGGTGGGTCACAGGACCCCTCAAGGGTGGGTCACGAGACCCCTAAAGGGCGGGTCACGTGACCCGAAAAGCGTGGGTCACGAGACCCCTCACGGGTGGGTCACGTGACCCCTCAGGGGTGGGTCACGAGACCCCTCAGGGGTGGGTCACGTGACCCCTCTGGGGTGGGTCACGAGACCCCTCAGGGGTGGGTCACGAGACCCCTCAGGGGTGGGTCACGTGACCCCTCTGGGGTGGGTCACGAGACCCCTCAGGGGTGGGTCACGTGACCCCTCTGGGGTGGGTCACGTGACCCCTCAGGGGTGGGTGACGTGACTCCTCAAGGGTGGGTCAGGAGACACCTCAAGGGTGAGTCCCGTGACCCGAGTGAGGCTTGTGGTGGGGAGCCTGAGTGCGCACGCGCGGCCCAGGTATAGGCCCAAAACCTGCCAGCCGCGGCTCGGAGAAAAGCCATCTCCTGGGGGCCTCCCCATGTTCCTCCACTCCTCAAGGAGGACCCCTTTACAGATGGAAGAAAAGGGGGATCTTCGCAGTGGTGGGTTCGGGCCAGAGGGGTCTGTGGGTTTGCCTGCACGTACGCCAGGTGCTCTCACAACGGGCCCAGGTGTTCGAGCCCCGTGGAGGCAGAGGGCTGCTTATTGCTGGATGATAGTGTCCTGCAGGGTTAAGGGATGGCGTGGGCACTCCCAGGGCGACAGAGGGCACCTGGCCTTTAGAGAGTTCCCTGGAAAATTCCCCGCCCAGGCCTCTCGTCCACAAGTCTATCCTGCGCACAGTGTCTGTGCGAGGCTAGGAGTGCTTCTGGGCAGTGTTCCCCAGCGGAAATCGCGTGGTCCTCTAGGTGCCAGGGAGGGCTCCTGTGTCCACAGACAGGTGCCCAGGGACCCTGTGGAACTGCTGTGACCTCTAAAGGGTGGGTTAGGTGAGCCGAGGGAGGTGTGTGCTTGGGAGCCTGAGTGCGCATGCGCGGCCCACGTATAGGCCCGAAACGAGCCAGCCGCGGCTCGGAGAAAAGCCATCTCCTGGGGGCCTCCCCATGTTCTTCCACTCCTCAAGCGTGACCCCTTTACGGATGGAAGAAAGGGTGATCTTCGCAGTGGTGGGTTCGGGCCAGAGGGGTCTGCGGGTTTGCCTCCACGTAAGCCAGGTGCCCGCACACCGGGCGCAGGTGTTTGAGCCCCGTGGAGGCAGAGGGCTGCTTATTGCTGGATGCAAGTGTCCTGCGGGGTCAAGGAACGGCATGGGCACTCCCGGGGCCACACAGGGCACCGGGCCCTTAGAGAGTTCCATGGGAATTCCCCCGCCCATGTCCCCGGTACCCAAGTCTGTCCTTAGCACACTGTCTGTGCGGGGCTGAAGGTGCTGCTAGGCAGTGTGGCCTGTGGGAAATCGTGCGGTCCTCTGAGTGGCAGGGAGGGCTTCTGTTTCCCCGAACAGGTGCGCAGGGACCCTGTAAAACTGCTGTGACCTCTCAAGGTGGGTCATGTGACCCCTCAAGGGTGGGGCAGGTGACCTCCCAAGGGTAGGTCACGAGACCCCTCAAGGGTGGGTCACAGGACCCCTCAAGGGTGGGTCACGAGACCCCTAAAGGGCGGGTCACGTGACCCGAAAAGCGTGGGTCACGAGACCCCTCACGGGTGGGTCACGTGACCCCTCAGGGGTGGGTCACGAGACCCCTCAGGGGTGGGTCACGTGACCCCTCTGGGGTGGGTCACGAGACCCCTCAGGGGTGGGTCACGAGACCCCTCAGGGGTGGGTCACGTGACCCCTCTGGGGTGGGTCACGAGACCCCTCAGGGGTGGGTCACGTGACCCCTCTGGGGTGGGTCACGTGACCCCTCAGGGGTGGGTGACGTGACTCCTCAAGGGTGGGTCAGGAGACACCTCAAGGGTGAGTCCCGTGACCCGAGTGAGGCTTGTGGTGGGGAGCCTGAGTGCGCACGCGCGGCCCAGGTATAGGCCCAAAACCTGCCAGCCGCGGCTCGGAGAAAAGCCATCTCCTGGGGGCCTCCCCATGTTCCTCCACTCCTCAAGGAGGACCCCTTTACAGATGGAAGAAAAGGGGGATCTTCGCAGTGGTGGGTTCGGGCCAGAGGGGTCTGTGGGTTTGCCTGCACGTACGCCAGGTGCTCTCACAACGGGCCCAGGTGTTCGAGCCCCGTGGAGGCAGAGGGCTGCTTATTGCTGGATGATAGTGTCCTGCAGGGTTAAGGGATGGCGTGGGCACTCCCAGGGCGACAGAGGGCACCTGGCCTTTAGAGAGTTCCCTGGAAAATTCCCCGCCCAGGCCTCTCGTCCACAAGTCTATCCTGCGCACAGTGTCTGTGCGAGGCTAGGAGTGCTTCTGGGCAGTGTTCCCCAGCGGAAATCGCGTGGTCCTCTAGGTGCCAGGGAGGGCTCCTGTGTCCACAGACAGGTGCCCAGGGACCCTGTGGAACTGCTGTGACCTCTAAAGGGTGGGTTAGGTGAGCCGAGGGAGGTGTGTGCTTGGGAGCCTGAGTGCGCATGCGCGGCCCACGTATAGGCCCGAAACGAGCCAGCCGCGGCTCGGAGAAAAGCCATCTCCTGGGGGCCTCCCCATGTTCTTCCACTCCTCAAGCGTGACCCCTTTACGGATGGAAGAAAGGGTGATCTTCGCAGTGGTGGGTTCGGGCCAGAGGGGTCTGCGGGTTTGCCTCCACGTACGCCAGGTGCCCGCACACCGGGCGCAGGTGTTTGAGCCCCGTGGAGGCAGAGGGCTGCTTATTGCTGGATGCAAGTGTCCTGCGGGGTCAAGGAACGGCATGGGCACTCCCCGGGCCACACAGGGCACCGGGCCCTTAGAGAGTTCCATGGGAATTCCCCCGCCCATGTCCCCGGTACCCAAGTATGTCCTTAGCACACTGTCTGTGCTGGGCTGAAGGTGCTGATAGGCAGTGTGGCCTGTGGGAAATCGTGCGGTCCTCTGAGTGGCAGGGAGGGCTTCAGTTTCCCCGAACAGGTGCGCAGGGACCCTGTAAAACTGCTGTGACCTCTCAAGGTGGGTCATGTGACCCCTCAAGGGTGGGGCAGGTGACCTCCCAAGGGTGGGTCACGAGACCCCTCAAGGGTGGGTCACGGGACCCCTCAAGGGTGGGTCACGAGACCCCTAAAGGGCGGGTCACGTGACCCGAAAAGCGTGGGTCACGAGACCCCTCAGGGGTGGGTCACGAGACCCCTCAGGGGTGGGTCACGTGACACCTCAGTGGTGGGTCACGTGACCCCTCAGGGGTGGGTGACGTGACTCCTCAAGGGTGGGTAAGGAGACACCTCAAGGGTGAGTCCCGTGACCCGAGTGAGGCTTGTGGTGGGGACCCTGAGTGCGCACGCGCGGCCCACGTATAGGCCCAAAACCTGCCAGCCGCGGCTCGGAGAAAAGCCATCTCCTAGGGGCCTCCCCATGTTCCTCCACTCCTCAAGGAGGACCCCTTTACAGATGGAAGAAAAGGGGGATCTTCGCAGTGGTGGGTTCGGGCCAGAGGGGTCTGTGGGTTTGCCTGCACGTACGCCAGGTGCTCTCACAACGGGCCCAGGTGTTCGAGCCCCGTGGAGGCAGAGGGCTGCTTATTGCTGGATGATAGTGTCCTGCAGGGTTAAGGGATGGCGTGGGCACTCCCAGGGCGACAGAGGGCACCTGGCCTTTAGAGAGTTCCCTGGAAAATTCCCCGCCCAGGCCTCTCGTCCACAAGTCTATCCTGCGCACAGTGTCTGTGCGAGGCTAGGAGTGCTTCTGGGCAGTGTTCCCCAGCGGAAATCGCGTGGTCCTCTAGGTGCCAGGGAGGGCTCCTGTGTCCACAGACAGGTGCCCAGGGACCCTGTGGAACTGCTGTGACCTCTAAAGGGTGGGTTAGGTGAGCCGAGGGAGGTGTGTGCTTGGGAGCCTGAGTGCGCATGCGCGGCCCACGTATAGGCCCGAAACGAGCCAGCCGCGGCTCGGAGAAAAGCCATCTCCTGGGGGCCTCCCCATGTTCTTCCACTCCTCAAGCGTGACCCCTTTACGGATGGAAGAAAGGGTGATCTTCGCAGTGGTGGGTTCGGGCCAGAGGGGTCTGCGGGTTTGCCTCCACGTACGCCAGGTGCCCGCACACCGGGCGCAGGTGTTTGAGCCCCGTGGAGGCAGAGGGCTGCTTATTGCTGGATGCAAGTGTCCTGCGGGGTCAAGGAACGGCATGGGCACTCCCCGGGCCACACAGGGCACCGGGCCCTTAGAGAGTTCCATGGGAATTCCCCCGCCCATGTCCCCGGTACCCAAGTATGTCCTTAGCACACTGTCTGTGGTGGGCTGAAGGTGCTGATAGGCAGTGTGGCCTGTGGGAAATCGTGCGGTCCTCTGAGTGGCAGGGAGGGCTTCTGTTTCCCCGAACAGGTGCGCAGGGACCCTGTAAAACTGCTGTGACCTCTCAAGGTGGGTCATGTGACCCCTCAAGGGTGGGGCAGGTGACCTCCCAAGGGTAGGTCACGAGACCCCTCAAGGGTGGGTCACAGGACCCCTCAAGGGTGGGTCACGAGACCCCTAAAGGGCGGGTCACGTGACCCGAAAAGCGTGGGTCACGAGACCCCTCACGGGTGGGTCACGTGACCCCTCAGGGGTGGGTCACGAGACCCCTCAGGGGTGGGTCACGTGACCCCTCTGGGGTGGGTCACGAGACCCCTCAGGGGTGGGTCACGAGACCCCTCAGGGGTGGGTCACGTGACCCCTCTGGGGTGGGTCACGAGATCCCTCAGGGGTGGGTCACGTGACCCCTCTGGGGTGGGTCACGTGACCCCTCAGGGGTGGGTGACGTGACTCCTCAAGGGTGGGTCAGGAGACACCTCAAGGGTGAGTCCCGTGACCCGAGTGAGGCTTGTGGTGGGGAGCCTGAGTGCGCACGCGCGGCCCAGGTATAGGCCCAAAACCTGCCAGCCGCGGCTCGGAGAAAAGCCATCTCCTGGGGGCCTCCCCATGTTCCTCCACTCCTCAAGGAGGACCCCTTTACAGATGGAAGAAAAGGGGGATCTTCGCAGTGGTGGGTTCGGGCCAGAGGGGTCTGTGGGTTTGCCTGCACGTACGCCAGGTGCTCTCACAACGGGCCCAGGTGTTCGAGCCCCGTGGAGGCAGAGGGCTGCTTATTGCTGGATGATAGTGTCCTGCAGGGTTAAGGGATGGCGTGGGCACTCCCAGGGCGACAGAGGGCACCTGGCCTTTAGAGAGTTCCCTGGAAAATTCCCCGCCCAGGCCTCTCGTCCACAAGTCTATCCTGCGCACAGTGTCTGTGCGAGGCTAGGAGTGCTTCTGGGCAGTGTTCCCCAGCGGAAATCGCGTGGTCCTCTAGGTGGCAGGGAGGGCTCCTGTGTCCACAGAATGGTGCCCAGGGACCCTGTGGAACTGCTGTGACCTCTAAAGGGTGGGTTAGGTGAGCCGAGGGAGGTGTGTGCTTGGGAGCCTGAGTGCGCATGCGCGGCCCACGTATAGGCCCGAAACGAGCCAGCCGCGGCTCGGAGAAAAGCCATCTCCTGGGGGCCTCCCCATGTTCTTCCACTCCTCAAGCGTGACCCCTTTACGGATGGAAGAAAGGGTGATCTTCGCAGTGGTGGGTTCGGGCCAGAGGGGTCTGCGGGTTTGCCTCCACGTACGCCAGGTGCCCGCACACCGGGCGCAGGTGTTTGAGCCCCGTGGAGGCAGAGGGCTGCTTATTGCTGGATGCAAGTGTCCTGCGGGGTCAAGGAACGGCATGGGCACTCCCCGGGCCACACAGGGCACCGGGCCCTTAGAGAGTTCCATGGGAATTCCCCCGCCCATGTCCCCGGTACCCAAGTATGTCCTTAGCACACTGTCTGTGCTGGGCTGAAGGTGCTGATAGGCAGTGTGGCCTGTGGGAAATCGTGCGGTCCTCTGAGTGGCAGGGAGGGCTTCAGTTTCCCCGAACAGGTGCGCAGGGACCCTGTAAAACTGCTGTGACCTCTCAAGGTGGGTCATGTGACCCCTCAAGGGTGGGGCAGGTGACCTCCCAAGGGTGGGTCACGAGACCCCTCAAGGGTGGGTCATGGGACCCCTCAAGGGTGGGTCACGAGACCCCTAAAGGGCGGGTCACGTGACCCGAAAAGCGTGGGTCACGAGACCCCTCTGGGGTGGGTCACGTGACCCCTCTGGGGTGGGTCACGAGACCCCTCAGGGGTGGGTCACGTGACCCCTCTGGGGTGGGTCACGAGACCCCTCAGGGGTGGGTCACGTGACCCCTCAGGGGTGGGTCACGTGACACCTCAGTGGTGGGTCACGTGACCCCTCAGGGGTGGGTGACGTGACTCCTCAAGGGTGGGTCAGGAGACACCTCAAGGGTGAGTCCCGTGACCTGAGTGAGGCTTGTGGTGGGGAGCCTGAGTGCGCACGCGCGGCCCAGGTATAGGCCCGAAACCTGCCAGCCGCGGCTGGGAGAAAAGCCATCTCCTGGGGGCCTCCCTATGTTCCTCCACTCCTCAAGGAGGACCCCTTTACAGATGGAAGAAAAGGGGGATCTTCGCAGTGGTGGGTTCGGGCCAGAGGGGTCTGTGGGTTTGCCTGCACGTACGCCAGGTGCTCTCACAACGGGCCCAGGTGTTCGAGCCCCGTGGAGGCAGAGGGCTGCTTATTGCTGGATGATAGTGTCCTGCAGGGTTAAGGGACGGCGTGGGCACTCCCAGGGCGACAGAGGGCACCTGGCCTTTAGAGAGTTCCCTGGAAAATTCCCCGCCCAGGCCTCTCGTCCACAAGTCTATCCTGCGCACAGTGTCTGTGCGAGGCTAGGAGGGCTTCTGGGCAGTGTTCCCCAGCGGAAATCGCGTGGTCCTCTAGGTGGCAGGGAGGGCTCCTGTGTCCACAGACAGGTGCCCAGGGACCCTGTGGAACTGCTGTGACCTCTAAAGAGTGGGTTAGGTGAGCCGAGGGAGGTGTGTGCTTGGGAGCCTGAGTGCGCATGCGCGGCCCACGTATAGGCCCGAAACGAGCCAGCCGCGGCTCGGAGAAAAGCCATCTCCTGGGGGCCTCCCCATGTTCTTCCACTCCTCAAGCGTGACCCCTTTACGGATGGAAGAAAGGGTGATCTTCGCAGTGGTGGGTTCGGGCCAGAGGGGTCTGCGGGTTTGCCTCCACGTAAGCCAGGTGCCCGCACACCGGGCGCAGGTGTTTGAGCCCCGTGGAGGCAGAGGGCTGCTTATTGCTGGATGCAAGTGTCCTGCGGGGTCAAGGAACGGCATGGGCACTCCCGGGGCCACACAGGGCACCGGGCCCTTAGAGAGTTCCATGGGAATTCCCCCGCCCATGTCCCCGGTACCCAAGTCTGTCCTTAGCACACTGTCTGTGCGGGGCTGAAGGTGCTGCTAGGCAGTGTGGCCTGTGGGAAATCGTGCGGTCCTCTGAGTGGCAGGGAGGGCTTCTGTTTCCCCGAACAGGTGCGCAGGGACCCTGTAAAACTGCTGTGACCTCTCAAGGTGCGTCATGTGACCCCTCAAGGGTGGGGCAGGTGACCTCCCAAGGGTGGGTCACGAGACCCCTCAAGGGTGGGTCACGGGACCCCTCAAGGGTGGATCACGAGACCCCTAAAGGGCGGGTCACGTGACCCGAAAAGCGTGGGTCACGAGACCCCTCAAGGGTGGGTCACGTGACCCCTCAGGGGTGGGTCACGAGACCCCTCAGGGGTGGGTCACGTGACCCACCTGGGGTGGTCACGTGACCCCTCAGGGGTGGGTCACGAGACCCCTCAGGGGTGGGTCACGTGACCCCTCAGGGGTGGGTCACGTGACCCCTCAGGGGTGGGTGACGTGACTCCTCAAGGGTGGGTCAGGAGACACCTCAAGGGTGAGTCCCGTGACCCGAGTGAGGCTTGTGGTGGGGAGCCTGAGTGCGCACGCGCGGCCCAGGTATAGGCCCAAAACCTGCCAGCCGCGGCTCGGAGAAAAGCCATCTCCTAGGGGCCTCCCCATGTTCCTCCACTCCTCAAGGAGGACCCCTTTACAGATGGAAGAAAAGGGGGATCTTCGCAGTGGTGGGTTCGGGCCAGAGGGGTCTGTGGGTTTGCCTGCACGTACGCCAGGTGCTCTCACAACGGGCCCAGGTGTTCGAGCCCCGTGGAGGCAGAGGGCTGCTTATTGCTGGATGATAGTGTCCTGCAGGGTTAAGGGATGGCGTGGGCACTCCCAGGGCGACAGAGGGCACCTGGCCTTTAGAGAGTTCCCTGGAAAATTCCCCGCCCAGGCCTCTCGTCCACAAGTCTATCCTGCGCACAGTGTCTGTGCGAGGCTAGGAGTGCTTCTGGGCAGTGTTCCCCAGCGGAAATCGCGTGGTCCTCTAGGTGCCAGGGAGGGCTCCTGTGTCCACAGACAGGTGCCCAGGGACCCTGTGGAACTGCTGTGACCTCTAAAGGGTGGGTTAGGAGAGCCGAGGGAGGTGTGTGCTTGGGAGCCTGAGTGCGCATGCGCGGCCCACGTATAGGCCCGAAACGAGCCAGCCGCGGCTCGGAGAAAAGCCATCTCCTGGGGGCCTCCCCATGTTCTTCCACTCCTCAAGCGTGACCCCTTTACGGATGGAAGAAAGGGTGATCTTCGCAGTGGTGGGTTCGGGCCAGAGGGGTCTGCGGGTTTGCCTCCACGTACGCCAGGTGCCCGCACACCGGGCGCAGGTGTTTGAGTCCCGTGGAGGCAGAGGGCTGCTTATTGCTGGATGCAAGTGTCCTGCGGGGTCAAGGAACGGCATGGGCACTCCCCGGGCCACACAGGGCACCGGGCCCTTAGAGAGTTCCATGGGAATTCCCCCGCCCATGTCCCCGGTACCCAAGTATGTCCTTAGCACACTGTCTGTGCTGGGCTGAAGGTGCTGATAGGCAGTGTGGCCTGTGGGAAATCGTGCGGTCCTCTGAGTGGCAGGGAGGGCTTCTGTTTCCCCGAACAGGTGCGCAGGGACCCTGTAAAACTGCTGTGACCTCTCAAGGTGGGTCATGTGACCCCTCAAGGGTGGGGCAGGTGACCTCCCAAGGGTAGGTCACGAGACCCCTCAAGGGTGGGTCACGGGACCCCTCAAGGGTGGGTCACGAGACCCCTAAAGGGCGGGTCACGTGACCCGAAAAGCGTGGGTCACGAGACCCCTCACGGGTGGGTCACGTGACCCCTCAGGGGTGGGTCACGAGACCCCTCAGGGGTGGGTCACGTGACCCCTCTGGGGTGGGTCACGAGACCCCTCAGGGGTGGGTCACGAGACCCCTCAGGGGTGGGTCACGTGACCCCTCTGGGGTGGGTCACGAGACCCCTCAGGGGTGGGTCACGTGACCCCTCTGGGGTGGGTCACGTGACCCCTCAGGGGTGGGTGACGTGACTCCTCAAGGGTGGGTCAGGAGACACCTCAAGGGTGAGTCCCGTGACCCGAGTGAGGCTTGTGGTGGGGAGCCTGAGTGCGCACGCGCGGCCCAGGTATAGGCCCAAAACCTGCCAGCCGCGGCTCGGAGCAAAGCCATCTCCTGGGGGCCTCCCCATGTTCCTCCACTCCTCAAGGAGGACCCCTTTACAGATGGAAGAAAAGGGGGATCTTCGCAGTGGTGGGTTCGGGCCAGAGGGGTCTGTGGGTTTGCCTGCACGTACGCCAGGTGCTCTCACAACGGGCCCAGGTGTTCGAGCCCCGTGGAGGCAGAGGGCTGCTTATTGCTGGATGATAGTGTCCTGCAGGGTTAAGGGATGGCGTGGGCACTCCCAGGGCGACAGAGGGCACCTGGCCTTTAGAGAGTTCCCTGGAAAATTCCCCGCCCAGGCCTCTCGTCCACAAGTCTATCCTGCGCACAGTGTCTGTGCGAGGCTAGGAGTGCTTCTGGGCAGTGTTCCCCAGCGGAAATCGCGTGGTCCTCTAGGTGGCAGGGAGGGCTCCTGTGTCCACAGACAGGTGCCCAGGGACCCTGTGGAACTGCTGTGACCTCTAAAGGGTGGGTTAGGTGAGCCGAGGGAGGTGTGTGCTTGGGAGCCTGAGTGCGCATGCGCGGCCCACGTATAGGCCCGAAACGAGCCAGCCGCGGCTCGGAGAAAAGCCATCTCCTGGGGGCCTCCCCATGTTCTTCCACTCCTCAAGCGTGACCCCTTTACGGATGGAAGAAAGGGTGATCTTCTCAGTGGTGGGTTCGGGCCAGAGGGGTCTGCGGGTTTGCCTCCACGTACGCCAGGTGCCCGCACACCGGGCGCAGGTGTTTGAGCCCCGTGGAGGCAGAGGGCTGCTTATTGCTGGATGCAAGTGTCCTGCGGGGTCAAGGAACGGCATGGGCACTCCCCGGGCCACACAGGGCACCGGGCCCTTAGAGAGTTCCATGGGAATTCCCCCGCCCATGTCCCCGGTACCCAAGTATGTCCTTAGCACACTGTCTGTGCTGGGCTGAAGGTGCTGATAGGCAGTGTGGCCTGTGGGAAATCGTGCGGTCCTCTGAGTGGCAGGGAGGGCTTCAGTTTCCCCGAACAGGTGCGCAGGGACCCTGTAAAACTGCTGTGACCTCTCAAGGTGGGTCATGTGACCCCTCAAGGGTGGGGCAGGTGACCTCCCAAGGGTGGGTCACGAGACCCCTCAAGGGTGGGTCACGGGACCCCTCAAGGGTGGGTCATGAGACCCCTAAAGGGCGGGTCACGTGACCCGAAAAGCGTGGGTCACGAGACCCCTCTGGGGTGGGTCACGTGACCCCTCTGGGGTGGGTCACGAGACCCCTCAGGGGTGGGTCACGAGACCCCTCAGGGGTGGGTCACGTGACACCTCAGTGGTGGGTCACGTGACCCCTCAGGGGTGGGTGACGTGACTCCTCAAGGGTGGGTCAGGAGACACCTCAAGGGTGAGTCCCGTGACCCGAGTGAGGCTTGTGGTGGGGACCCTG
>NW_026527224.1:0-144685 GCF_022682495.2 Desmodus rotundus | reverse complement strand
GGGCCCAGCCGCTTCAACCCTCCAGTCTGTGCAGAAGCACCCAAAAATGGAGTGAGACCGCTGCGACCTCAGTCCCCCAGAGCTCGAACCCCCACCTCTGTGAGGGAATCGGCGGCCTCCTGTCCTTGGCGTCCGCAAGAGGCATTCACCTGCGGCGAACCAGGGCCTCGGGAGAGCAGGGCCAGGCCCCATGGTAGGAGCCCGGGGGAGGCAACGGCAGCCTCTGCGGCCAGGCCTCGGGCTCTCGCCGGGGCTCTCTCGGGGCACGGGCACCCTCTCTCGCCTAGAGAGTGCCCACGCCGTCCCTGGAGCCCCGCGAGACACCTGCTTCCCGTGATAAGAGGCCCCCTGCCTCCATGGAGCTTGGAACTCTGGGGCCGGGCTGCGGGTCACTGGGCTAAGTGGCTGGAGACGCGCAGACCCCTCCGTCCCGACCGCCCCACTGCGAAGATCCCCCTGTTCCTCCATCCGTAAGGGGGTCGCCCCTTACGGATGGAGGAACAGGGGGGAGTTCCCCAGGAGATGGCATTTGTCAGAGCCGCCGCTGGCCGGTTTCGGGCCAAGACGCGGGACCCGGCAGGCAGAGGGCAGGCAGCCCCACCAGAAGCCTCCCTCGGGGCAACGGGCCCCACCCCGGACATATCAGGCCCGCTTCACAGAGTCCCTGGGGTCCTGTCCGTGGAACTGGAAGCTCTGCCCGCCACCCAGAGGTCCGTTCCTTTTCCCGTGGACCACACTTGCCAGCGCGTCTCCCACCCCGGCAGAGGCAGAGTGCCAGGGAAGAACTAGGGCCCCGGGGCCTCGATGAGGGGCGGGCCAGGGTTCCGCGCCTGGTGGGCAGGGGCCCGGGCGGGCCGGACCCACGCCCAGGGACCCCGTCTCCGGGGGGACTCGGGCCTGAGACCTGCCTGGGGGGCTGAGAGTCTTTCTTGGCTCAAACGGCCCCACCCTGCCCCGAGGCGGCAAACCTGCACCGAGACGCTTCTACTCTCTAAAGTCTGGGCTGGACTTCGCGAGAAGGGACTGTGTCCGCTGGGACCCGGGTCCCACAGAGCTCGAACCCCCCTCCCCGTGAAGGCATCCGCGGCCTGTGGTCCTTGCTGTCCGCAAAAGGCATTCACCTGCGGAGAACCTGGGCCCAGGTGGGCGGGACCAGGCCCCACGGCAGGAGCCTAGGGAGGCCACTGGAGCCACGGGGGCCAGGGCGGGGCATTTTCCCGGGTGCTCTCTCGGGTCCCGGGTGCCCTCTCTCGCCCGGGGAGCGCCCACGCCGTCCCTTGAGCCCCGCAGGACGCCTGCATCCCGCCATAAGCGGCCCACCTCCTCCATGGAGCACGGACACAGGGGGCCGGGGTGCGAGCAACTGGCCTACGTGGCGGCAAACCCGCAGACCCCTCCGTCCCGTCCCCGCCACTGCGAAGATCCCCCTGTTCTTCCATCCGTAAAGGGGTCCCCCTTTACGGATGGAAGAACAGGGGGGAGGCGCCCAGGAGATGGCTTTTGTCCGAGCCGCGGCCGGGTGGTTTACGGGCCAAGAGGCGGGGCCGCGCAGGCGCAAGCAGGCCCCCCCACCGCAAGCATCCCTCCGGGCAACGTGCCCCCCCCCCCGCCCCCCTTGAGATATCAGGCCAGGTTCACAGGGTCCCTGGGCTGGTGTCAGAGTTAACGGAAGCCCTCCCTGCCATCCAGAGGACCGTGCGTTTTCCCGTGGACCACACTTCCCAGCAGCTCTCCCACCCCCGCAGAGGCAGAGTGCCAGGGAAGAACTAGGGACCTGGGGCCGGGAAGAGGGGCCGGCCACGGTTCCGCGCCAGGTGGAGCGGGTCCCGGCGGGCGGGCGGGCGGGCGGGACCCTCGTCCACGGACCTGTTCTCCTGTGGGGAGTCTGGCCTGTGCCCCGCCTGGGAGGCTAAGAGCCTTGCTTCGCCTGCAACGCCCCCACCCTGCCACAAGGCGGCAGACTTGGGCCCAGCCGCTTCAACCCTCCAGTCTGTGCAGAAGCACCCAAAAATGGAGTGAGACCGCTGCGACCTCAGTCCCCCAGAGCTCGAACCCCCACCTCTGTGAGGGAATCGGCGGCCTCCTGTCCTTGGCGTCCGCAAGAGGCATTCACCTGCGGCGAACCAGGGCCTCGGGAGAGCAGGGCCAGGCCCCATGGTAGGAGCCCGGGGGAGGCAACGGCAGCCTCTGCGGCCAGGCCTCGGGCTCTCGCCGGGGCTCTCTCGGGGCACGGGCACCCTCTCTCGCCTAGAGAGTGCCCACGCCGTCCCTGGAGCCCCGCGAGACACCTGCTTCCCGTGATAAGAGGCCCCCTGCCTCCATGGAGCTTGGAACTCTGGGGCCGGGCTGCGGGTCACTGGGCTAAGTGGCTGGAGACGCGCAGACCCCTCCGTCCCGACCGCCCCACTGCGAAGATCCCCCTGTTCCTCCATCCGTAAGGGGGTCGCCCCTTACGGATGGAGGAACAGGGGGGAGGCCCCCAGGAGATGGCATTTGTCAGAGCCGCCGCTGGCCGGTTTCGGGCCAAGACGCGGGACCCGGCAGGCAGAGGGCAGGCAGCCCCACCAGAAGCCTCCCTCGGGGCAACGGGCCCCACCCCGGACATATCAGGCCCGCTTCACAGAGTCCCTGGGGTCCTGTCCGTGGAACTGGAAGCTCTGCCCGCCACCCAGAGGTCCGTTCCTTTTCCCGTGGACCACACTTGCCAGCGCGTCTCCCACCCCGGCAGAGGCAGAGTGCCAGGGAAGAACTAGGGCCCCGGGGCCTCGATGAGGGGCGGGCCAGGGTTCCGCGCCTGGTGGGCAGGGGCCCGGGCGGGCCGGACCCACGCCCAGGGACCCCGTCTCCCGGGGGGACTCGGGCCTGAGACCTGCCTGGGGGGCTGAGAGTCTTTCTTGGCTCAAACGGCCCCACCCTGCCCCGAGGCGGCAAACCTGCACCGAGACGCTTCTACTCTCTAAAGTCTGGGCTGGACTTCGCGAGAAGGGACTGTGTCCGCTGGGACCCGGGTCCCACAGAGCTCGAACCCCCCTCCCCGTGAAGGCATCCGCGGCCTGTGGTCCTTGCTGTCCGCAAAAGGCATTCACCTGCGGAGAACCTGGGCCCAGGTGGGCGGGACCAGGCCCCACGGCAGGAGCCTAGGGAGGCCACTGGAGCCACGGGGGCCAGGGCGGGGCATTTTCCCGGGTGCTCTCTCGGGTCCCGGGTGCCCTCTCTCGCCCGGGGAGCGCCCACGCCGTCCCTTGAGCCCCGCAGGACGCCTGCATCCCGCCATAAGCGGCCCACCTCCTCCATGGAGCACGGACACAGGGGGCCGGGGTGCGAGCAACTGGCCTACGTGGCGGCAAACCCGCAGACCCCTCCGTCCCGTCCCCGCCACTGCGAAGATCCCCCTGTTCTTCCATCCGTAAAGGGGTCCCCCTTTACGGATGGAAGAACAGGGGGGAGGCGCCCAGGAGATGGCTTTTGTCCGAGCCGCGGCCGGGTAGTTTACGGGCCAAGAGGCGGGGCCGCGCAGGCGCAAGCAGGCCCCCCCACCGCAAGCATCCCTCCGGGCAACGTGCCCCCCCCCGCCCCCCCTTGAGATATCAGGCCAGGTTCACAGGGTCCCTGGGCTGGTGTCAGAGTTAACGGAAGCCCTCCCTGCCATCCAGAGGACCGTGCGTTTTCCCGTGGACCACACTTCCCAGCAGCTCTCCCACCCCCGCAGAGGCAGAGTGCCAGGGAAGAACTAGGGACCTGGGGCCGGGAAGAGGGGCCGGCCACGGTTCCGCGCCAGGTGGAGCGGGTCCCGGCGGGCGGGCGGGCGGGCGGGACCCTCGTCCACGGACCTGTTCTCCTGTGGGGAGTCTGGCCTGTGCCCCGCCTGGGAGGCTAAGAGCCTTGCTTCGCCTGCAACGCCCCCACCCTGCCACAAGGCGGCAGACTTGGGCCCAGCCGCTTCAACCCTCCAGTCTGTGCAGAAGCACACAAAAATGGAGTGAGACCGCTGCGACCTCAGTCCCCCAGAGCTCGAACCCCCACCTCTGTGAGGGAATCGGCGGCCTCCTGTCCTTGGCGTCCGCAAGAGGCATTCACCTGCGGCGAACCAGGGCCTCGGGAGAGCAGGGCCAGGCCCCATGGTAGGAGCCCGGGGGAGGCAACGGCAGCCTCTGCGGCCAGGCCTCGGGCTCTCGCCGGGGCTCTCTCGGGGCACGGGCACCCTCTCTCGCCTAGAGAGTGCCCACGCCGTCCCTGGAGCCCCGCGAGACACCTGCTTCCCGTGATAAGAGGCCCCCTGCCTCCATGGAGCTTGGAACTCTGGGGCCGGGCTGCGGGTCACTGGGCTAAGTGGCTGGAGACGCGCAGACCCCTCCGTCCCGACCGCCCCACTGCGAAGATCCCCCTGTTCCTCCATCCGTAAGGGGGTCGCCCCTTACGGATGGAGGAACAGGGGGGAGGCCCCCAGGAGATGGCATTTGTCAGAGCCGCCGCTGGCCGGTTTCGGGCCAAGACGCGGGACCCGGCAGGCAGAGGGCAGGCAGCCCCACCAGAAGCCTCCCTCGGGGCAACGGGCCCCACCCCGGACATATCAGGCCCGCTTCACAGAGTCCCTGGGGTCCTGTCCGTGGAACTGGAAGCTCTGCCCGCCACCCAGAGGTCCGTTCCTTTTCCCGTGGACCACACTTGCCAGCGCGTCTCCCACCCCGGCAGAGGCAGAGTGCCAGGGAAGAACTAGGGCCCCGGGGCCTCGATGAGGGGCGGGCCAGGGTTCCGCGCCTGGTGGGCAGGGGCCCGGGCGGGCCGGACCCACGCCCAGGGACCCCGTCTCCCGGGGGGACTCGGGCCTGAGACCTGCCTGGGGGGCTGAGAGTCTTTCTTGGCTCAAACGGCCCCACCCTGCCCCGAGGCGGCAAACCTGCACCGAGACGCTTCTACTCTCTAAAGTCTGGGCTGGACTTCGCGAGAAGGGACTGTGTCCGCTGGGACCCGGGTCCCACAGAGCTCGAACCCCCCTCCCCGTGAAGGCATCCGCGGCCTGTGGTCCTTGCTGTCCGCAAAAGGCATTCACCTGCGGAGAACCTGGGCCCAGGTGGGCGGGACCAGGCCCCACGGCAGGAGCCTAGGGAGGCCACTGGAGCCACGGGGGCCAGGGCGGGGCATTTTCCCGGGTGCTCTCTCGGGTCCCGGGTGCCCTCTCTCGCCCGGGGAGTGCCCACGCCGTCCCTTGAGCCCCGCAGGACGCCTGCATCCCGCCATAAGCGGCCCACCTCCTCCATGGAGCACGGACACAGGGGGCCGGGGTGCGAGCAACTGGCCTACGTGGCGGCAAACCCGCAGACCCCTCCGTCCCGTCCCCGCCACTGCGAAGATCCCCCTGTTCTTCCATCCGTAAAGGGGTCCCCCTTTACGGATGGAAGAACAGGGGGGAGGCGCCCAGGAGATGGCTTTTGTCCGAGCCGCGGCCGGGTGGTTTACGGGCCAAGAGGCGGGGCCGCGCAGGCGCAAGCAGGCCCCCCCACCGCAAGCATCCCTCCGGGCAACGTGCCCCCCCCCGCCCCCCCTTGAGATATCAGGCCAGGTTCACAGGGTCCCTGGGCTGGTGTCAGAGTTAACGGAAGCCCTCCCTGCCATCCAGAGGACCGTGCGTTTTCCCGTGGACCACACTTCCCAGCAGCTCTCCCACCCCCGCAGAGGCAGAGTGCCAGGGAAGAACTAGGGACCTGGGGCCGGGAAGAGGGGCCGGCCACGGTTCCGCGCCAGGTGGAGCGGGTCCCGGCGGGCGGGCGGGCGGGCGGGACCCTCGTCCACGGACCTGTTCTCCTGTGGGGAGTCTGGCCTGTGCCCCGCCTGGGAGGCTAAGAGCCTTGCTTCGCCTGCAACGCCCCCACCCTGCCACAAGGCGGCAGACTTGGGCCCAGCCGCTTCAACCCTCCAGTCTGTGCAGAAGCACCCAAAAATGGAGTGAGACCGCTGCGACCTCAGTCCCCCAGAGCTCGAACCCCCACCTCTGTGAGGGAATCGGCGGCCTCCTGTCCTTGGCCTCCGCAAAAGGCATTCACCTGCGGCGAACCAGGGCCTCGGGAGAGCAGGGCCAGGCCCCATGGTAGGAGCCCGGGGGAGGCAACGGCAGCCTCTGCGGCCAGGCCTCGGGCTCTCGCCGGGGCTCTCTCGGGGCACGGGCACCCTCTCTCGCCTAGAGAGTGCCCACGCCGTCCCTGGAGCCCCGCGAGACACCTGCTTCCCGTGATAAGAGGCCCCCTGCCTCCATGGAGCTTGGAACTCTGGGGCCGGGCTGCGGGTCACTGGGCTAAGTGGCTGGAGACGCGCAGACCCCTCCGTCCCGACCGCCCCACTGCGAAGATCCCCCTGTTCCTCCATCCGTAAGGGGGTCGCCCCTTACGGATGGAGGAACAGGGGGGAGGCCCCCAGGAGATGGCATTTGTCAGAGCCGCCGCTGGCCGGTTTCGGGCCAAGACGCGGGACCCGGCAGGCAGAGGGCAGGCAGCCCCACCAGAAGCCTCCCTCGGGGCAACGGGCCCCACCCCGGACATATCAGGCCCGCTTCACAGAGTCCCTGGGGTCCTGTCCGTGGAACTGGAAGCTCTGCCCGCCACCCAGAGGTCCGTTCCTTTTCCCGTGGACCACACTTGCCAGCGCGTCTCCCACCCCGGCAGAGGCAGAGTGCCAGGGAAGAACTAGGGCCCCGGGGCCTCGATGAGGGGCGGGCCAGGGTTCCGCGCCTGGTGGGCAGGGGCCCGGGCGGGCCGGACCCACGCCCAGGGACCCCGTCTCCCGGGGGGACTCGGGCCTGAGACCTGCCTGGGGGGCTGAGAGTCTTTCTTGGCTCAAACGGCCCCACCCTGCCCCGAGGCGGCAAACCTGCACCGAGACGCTTCTACTCTCTAAAGTCTGGGCTGGACTTCGCGAGAAGGGACTGTGTCCGCTGGGACCCGGGTCCCACAGAGCTCGAACCCCCCTCCCCGTGAAGGCATCCGCGGCCTGTGGTCCTTGCTGTCCGCAAAAGGCATTCACCTGCGGAGAACCTGGGCCCAGGTGGGCGGGACCAGGCCCCACGGCAGGAGCCTAGGGAGGCCACTGGAGCCACGGGGGCCAGGGCGGGGCATTTTCCCGGGTGCTCTCTCGGGTCCCGGGTGCCCTCTCTCGCCCGGGGAGCGCCCACGCCGTCCCTTGAGCCCCGCAGGACGCCTGCATCCCGCCATAAGCGGCCCACCTCCTCCATGGAGCACGGACACAGGGGGCCGGGGTGCGAGCAACTGGCCTACGTGGCGGCAAACCCGCAGACCCCTCCGTCCCGTCCCCGCCACTGCGAAGATCCCCCTGTTCTTCCATCCGTAAAGGGGTCCCCCTTTACGGATGGAAGAACAGGGGGGAGGCGCCCAGGAGATGGCTTTTGTCCGAGCCGCGGCCGGGTAGTTTACGGGCCAAGAGGCGGGGCCGCGCAGGCGCAAGCAGGCCCCCCCACCGCAAGCATCCCTCCGGGCAACGTGCCCCCCCCCGCCCCCCCTTGAGATATCAGGCCAGGTTCACAGGGTCCCTGGGCTGGTGTCAGAGTTAACGGAAGCCCTCCCTGCCATCCAGAGGACCGTGCGTTTTCCCGTGGACCACACTTCCCAGCAGCTCTCCCACCCCCGCAGAGGCAGAGTGCCAGGGAAGAACTAGGGACCTGGGGCCGGGAAGAGGGGCCGGCCACGGTTCCGCGCCAGGTGGAGCGGGTCCCGGCGGGCGGGACCCTCGTCCACGGACCTGTTCTCCTGTGGGGAGTCTGGCCTGTGCCCCGCCTGGGAGGCTAAGAGCCTTGCTTCGCCTGCAACGCCCCCACCCTGCCACAAGGCGGCAGACTTGGGCCCAGCCGCTTCAACCCTCCAGTCTGTGCAGAAGCACACAAAAATGGAGTGAGACCGCTGCGACCTCAGTCCCCCAGAGCTCGAACCCCCACCTCTGTGAGGGAATCGGCGGCCTCCTGTCCTTGGCGTCCGCAAGAGGCATTCACCTGCGGCGAACCAGGGCCTCGGGAGAGCAGGGCCAGGCCCCATGGTAGGAGCCCGGGGGAGGCAACGGCAGCCTCTGCGGCCAGGCCTCGGGCTCTCGCCGGGGCTCTCTCGGGGCACGGGCACCCTCTCTCGCCTAGAGAGTGCCCACGCCGTCCCTGGAGCCCCGCGAGACACCTGCTTCCCGTGATAAGAGGCCCCCTGCCTCCATGGAGCTTGGAACTCTGGGGCCGGGCTGCGGGTCACTGGGCTAAGTGGCTGGAGACGCGCAGACCCCTCCGTCCCGACCGCCCCACTGCGAAGATCCCCCTGTTCCTCCATCCGTAAGGGGGTCGCCCCTTACGGATGGAGGAACAGGGGGGAGGCCCCCAGGAGATGGCATTTGTCAGAGCCGCCGCTGGCCGGTTTCGGGCCAAGACGCGGGACCCGGCAGGCAGAGGGCAGGCAGCCCCACCAGAAGCCTCCCTCGGGGCAACGGGCCCCACCCCGGACATATCAGGCCCGCTTCACAGAGTCCCTGGGGTCCTGTCCGTGGAACTGGAAGCTCTGCCCGCCACCCAGAGGTCCGTTCCTTTTCCCGTGGACCACACTTGCCAGCGCGTCTCCCACCCCGGCAGAGGCAGAGTGCCAGGGAAGAACTAGGGCCCCGGGGCCTCGATGAGGGGCGGGCCAGGGTTCCGCGCCTGGTGGGCAGGGGCCCGGGCGGGCCGGACCCACGCCCAGGGACCCCGTCTCCCGGGGGGACTCGGGCCTGAGACCTGCCTGGGGGGCTGAGAGTCTTTCTTGGCTCAAACGGCCCCACCCTGCCCCGAGGCGGCAAACCTGCACCGAGACGCTTCTACTCTCTAAAGTCTGGGCTGGACTTCGCGAGAAGGGACTGTGTCCGCTGGGACCCGGGTCCCACAGAGCTCGAACCCCCCTCCCCGTGAAGGCATCCGCGGCCTGTGGTCCTTGCTGTCCGCAAAAGGCATTCACCTGCGGAGAACCTGGGCCCAGGTGGGCGGGACCAGGCCCCACGGCAGGAGCCTAGGGAGGCCACTGGAGCCACGGGGGCCAGGGCGGGGCATTTTCCCGGGTGCTCTCTCGGGTCCCGGGTGCCCTCTCTCGCCCGGGGAGTGCCCACGCCGTCCCTTGAGCCCCGCAGGACGCCTGCATCCCGCCATAAGCGGCCCACCTCCTCCATGGAGCACGGACACAGGGGGCCGGGGTGCGAGCAACTGGCCTACGTGGCGGCAAACCCGCAGACCCCTCCGTCCCGTCCCCGCCACTGCGAAGATCCCCCTGTTCTTCCATCCGTAAAGGGGTCCCCCTTTACGGATGGAAGAACAGGGGGGAGGCGCCCAGGAGATGGCTTTTGTCCGAGCCGCGGCCGGGTGGTTTACGGGCCAAGAGGCGGGGCCGCGCAGGCGCAAGCAGGCCCCCCCACCGCAAGCATCCCTCCGGGCAACGTGCCCCCCCCCGCCCCCCCTTGAGATATCAGGCCAGGTTCACAGGGTCCCTGGGCTGGTGTCAGAGTTAACGGAAGCCCTCCCTGCCATCCAGAGGACCGTGCGTTTTCCCGTGGACCACACTTCCCAGCAGCTCTCCCACCCCCGCAGAGGCAGAGTGCCAGGGAAGAACTAGGGACCTGGGGCCGGGAAGAGGGGCCGGCCACGGTTCCGCGCCAGGTGGAGCGGGTCCCGGCGGGCGGGCGGGCGGGCGGGACCCTCGTCCACGGACCTGTTCTCCTGTGGGGAGTCTGGCCTGTGCCCCGCCTGGGAGGCTAAGAGCCTTGCTTCGCCTGCAACGCCCCCACCCTGCCACAAGGCGGCAGACTTGGGCCCAGCCGCTTCAACCCTCCAGTCTGTGCAGAAGCACACAAAAATGGAGTGAGACCGCTGCGACCTCAGTCCCCCAGAGCTCGAACCCCCACCTCTGTGAGGGAATCGGCGGCCTCCTGTCCTTGGCGTCCGCAAAAGGCATTCACCTGCGGCGAACCAGGGCCTCGGGAGAGCAGGGCCAGGCCCCATGGTAGGAGCCCGGGGGAGGCAACGGCAGCCTCTGCGGCCAGGCCTCGGGCTCTCGCCGGGGCTCTCTCGGGGCACGGGCACCCTCTCTCGCCTAGAGAGTGCCCACGCCGTCCCTGGAGCCCCGCGAGACACCTGCTTCCCGTGACAAGAGGCCCCCTGCCTCCATGGAGCTTGGAACTCTGGGGCCGGGCTGCGGGTCACTGGGCTAAGTGGCTGGAGACGCGCAGACCCCTCCGTCCCGACCGCCCCACTGCGAAGATCCCCCTGTTCCTCCATCCGTAAGGGGGTCGCCCCTTACGGATGGAGGAACAGGGGGGAGTTCCCCAGGAGATGGCATTTGTCAGAGCCGCCGCTGGCCGGTTTCGGGCCAAGACGCGGGATCCGGCAGGCAGAGGGCAGGCAGCCCCACCAGAAGCCTCCCTCGGGGCAACGGGCCCCACCCCGGACATATCAGGCCCGCTTCACAGAGTCCCTGGGGTCCTGTCCGTGGAACTGGAAGCTCTGCCCGCCACCCAGAGGTCCGTTCCTTTTCCCGTGGACCACACTTGCCAGCGCGTCTCCCACCCCGGCAGAGGCAGAGTGCCAGGGAAGAACTAGGGCCCCGGGGCCTCGATGAGGGGCGGGCCAGGGTTCCGCGCCTGGTGGGCAGGGGCCCGGGCGGGCCGGACCCACGCCCAGGGACCCCGTCTCCCGGGGGGACTCGGGCCTGAGACCTGCCTGGGGGGCTGAGAGTCTTTCTTGGCTCAAACGGCCCCACCCTGCCCCGAGGCGGCAAACCTGCACCGAGACGCTTCTACTCTCTAAAGTCTGGGCTGGACTTCGCGAGAAGGGACTGTGTCCGCTGGGACCCGGGTCCCACAGAGCTCGAACCCCCCTCCCCGTGAAGGCATCCGCGGCCTGTGGTCCTTGCTGTCCGCAAAAGGCATTCACCTGCGGAGAACCTGGGCCCAGGTGGGCGGGACCAGGCCCCACGGCAGGAGCCTAGGGAGGCCACTGGAGCCACGGGGGCCAGGGCGGGGCATTTTCCCGGGTGCTCTCTCGGGTCCCGGGTGCCCTCTCTCGCCCGGGGAGTGCCCACGCCGTCCCTTGAGCCCCGCAGGACGCCTGCATCCCGCCATAAGCGGCCCACCTCCTCCATGGAGCACGGACACAGGGGGCCGGGGTGCGAGCAACTGGCCTACGTGGCGGCAAACCCGCAGACCCCTCCGTCCCGTCCCCGCCACTGCGAAGATCCCCCTGTTCTTCCATCCGTAAAGGGGTCCCCCTTTACGGATGGAAGAACAGGGGGGAGGCGCCCAGGAGATGGCTTTTGTCCGAGCCGCGGCCGGGTGGTTTACGGGCCAAGAGGCGGGGCCGCGCAGGCGCAAGCAGGCCCCCCCACCGCAAGCATCCCTCCGGGCAACGTGCCCCCCCCCGCCCCCCCTTGAGATATCAGGCCAGGTTCACAGGGTCCCTGGGCTGGTGTCAGAGTTAACGGAAGCCCTCCCTGCCATCCAGAGGACCGTGCGTTTTCCCGTGGACCACACTTCCCAGCAGCTCTCCCACCCCCGCAGAGGCAGAGTGCCAGGGAAGAACTAGGGACCTGGGGCCGGGAAGAGGGGCCGGCCACGGTTCCGCGCCAGGTGGAGCGGGTCCCGGCGGGCGGGCGGGTGGGCGGGACCCTCGTCCACGGACCTGTTCTCCTGTGGGGAGTCTGGCCTGTGCCCCGCCTGGGAGGCTAAGAGCCTTGCTTCGCCTGCAACGCCCCCACCCTGCCACAAGGCGGCAGACTTGGGCCCAGCCGCTTCAACCCTCCAGTCTGTGCAGAAGCACCCAAAAATGGAGTGAGACCGCTGCGACCTCAGTCCCCCAGAGCTCGAACCCCCACCTCTGTGAGGGAATCGGCGGCCTCCTGTCCTTGGCGTCCGCAAAAGGCATTCACCTGCGGCGAACCAGGGCCTCGGGAGAGCAGGGCCAGGCCCCATGGTAGGAGCCCGGGGGAGGCAACGGCAGCCTCTGCGGCCAGGCCTCGGGCTCTCGCCGGGGCTCTCTCGGGGCACGGGCACCCTCTCTCGCCTAGAGAGTGCCCACGCCGTCCCTGGAGCCCCGCGAGACACCTGCTTCCCGTGATAAGAGGCCCCCTGCCTCCATGGAGCTTGGAACTCTGGGGCCGGGCTGCGGGTCACTGGGCTAAGTGGCTGGAGACGCGCAGACCCCTCCGTCCCGACCGCCCCACTGCGAAGATCCCCCTGTTCCTCCATCCGTAAGGGGGTCGCCCCTTACGGATGGAGGAACAGGGGGGAGGCCCCCAGGAGATGGCATTTGTCAGAGCCGCCGCTGGCCGGTTTCGGGCCAAGACGCGGGACCCGGCAGGCAGAGGGCAGGCAGCCCCACCAGAAGCCTCCCTCGGGGCAACGGGCCCCACCCCGGACATATCAGGCCCGCTTCACAGAGTCCCTGGGGTCCTGTCCGTGGAACTGGAAGCTCTGCCCGCCACCCAGAGGTCCGTTCCTTTTCCCGTGGACCACACTTGCCAGCGCGTCTCCCACCCCGGCAGAGGCAGAGTGCCAGGGAAGAACTAGGGCCCCGGGGCCTCGATGAGGGGCGGGCCAGGGTTCCGCGCCTGGTGGGCAGGGGCCCGGGCGGGCCGGACCCACGCCCAGGGACCCCGTCTCCCGGGGGGACTCGGGCCTGAGACCTGCCTGGGGGGCTGAGAGTCTTTCTTGGCTCAAACGGCCCCACCCTGCCCCGAGGCGGCAAAGCTGCACCAAGACGCTTCTACTCTCTAAAGTCTGGGCTGGACTTCGCGAGAAGGGACTGTGTCCGCTGGGACCCGGGTCCCACAGAGCTCGAACCCCCCTCCCCGTGAAGGCATCCGCGGCCTGTGGTCCTTGCTGTCCGCAAAAGGCATTCACCTGCGGAGAACCTGGGCCCAGGTGGGCGGGACCAGGCCCCACGGCAGGAGCCTAGGGAGGCCACTGGAGCCACGGGGGCCAGGGCGGGGCATTTTCCCGGGTGCTCTCTCGGGTCCCGGGTGCCCTCTCTCGCCCGGGGAGTGCCCACGCCGTCCCTTGAGCCCCGCAGGACGCCTGCATCCCGCCATAAGCGGCCCACCTCCTCCATGGAGCACGGACACAGGGGGCCGGGGTGCGAGCAACTGGCCTACGTGGCGGCAAACCCGCAGACCCCTCCGTCCCGTCCCCGCCACTGCGAAGATCCCCCTGTTCTTCCATCCGTAAAGGGGTCCCCCTTTACGGATGGAAGAACAGGGGGGAGGCGCCCAGGAGATGGCTTTTGTCCGAGCCGCGGCCGGGTGGTTTACGGGCCAAGAGGCGGGGCCGCGCAGGCGCAAGCAGGCCCCCCCACCGCAAGCATCCCTCCGGGCAACGTGCCCCCCCCGCCCCCCCTTGAGATATCAGGCCAGGTTCACAGGGTCCCTGGGCTGGTGTCAGAGTTAACGGAAGCCCTCCCTGCCATCCAGAGGACCGTGCGTTTTCCCGTGGACCACACTTCCCAGCAGCTCTCCCACCCCCGCAGAGGCAGAGTGCCAGGGAAGAACTAGGGACCTGGGGCCGGGAAGAGGGGCCGGCCATGGTTCCGCGCCAGGTGGAGCGGGTCCCGGCGGGCGGGCGGGCGGGCGGGACCCTCGTCCACGGACCTGTTCTCCTGTGGGGAGTCTGGCCTGTGCCCCGCCTGGGAGGCTAAGAGCCTTGCTTCGCCTGCAACGCCCCCACCCTGCCACAAGGCGGCAGACTTGGGCCCAGCCGCTTCAACCCTCCAGTCTGTGCAGAAGCACCCAAAAATGGAGTGAGACCGCTGCGACCTCAGTCCCCCAGAGCTCGAACCCCCACCTCTGTGAGGGAATCGGCGGCCTCCTGTCCTTGGCGTCCGCAAAAGGCATTCACCTGCGGCGAACCAGGGCCTCGGGAGAGCAGGGCCAGGCCCCATGGTAGGAGCCCGGGGGAGGCAACGGCAGCCTCTGCGGCCAGGCCTCGGGCTCTCGCCGGGGCTCTCTCGGGGCACGGGCACCCTCTCTCGCCTAGAGAGTGCCCACGCCGTCCCTGGAGCCCCGCGAGACACCTGCTTCCCGTGATAAGAGGCCCCCTGCCTCCATGGAGCTTGGAACTCTGGGGCCGGGCTGCGGGTCACTGGGCTAAGTGGCTGGAGACGCGCAGACCCCTCCGTCCCGACCGCCCCACTGCGAAGATCCCCCTGTTCCTCCATCCGTAAGGGGGTCGCCCCTTACGGATGGAGGAAAAGGGGGGAGGCCCCCAGGAGATGGCATTTGTCAGAGCCGCCGCTGGCCGGTTTCGGGCCAAGACGCGGGACCCGGCAGGCAGAGGGCAGGCAGCCCCACCAGAAGCCTCCCTCGGGGCAACGGGCCCCACCCCGGACATATCAGGCCCGCTTCACAGAGTCCCTGGGGTCCTGTCCGTGGAACTGGAAGCTCTGCCCGCCACCCAGAGGTCCGTTCCTTTTCCCGTGGACCACACTTGCCAGCGCGTCTCCCACCCCGGCAGAGGCAGAGTGCCAGGGAAGAACTAGGGCCCCGGGGCCTCGATGAGGGGCGGGCCAGGGTTCCGCGCCTGGTGGGCAGGGGCCCGGGCGGGCCGGACCCACGCCCAGGGACCCCGTCTCCCGGGGGGACTCGGGCCTGAGACCTGCCTGGGGGGCTGAGAGTCTTTCTTGGCTCAAACGGCCCCACCCTGCCCCGAGGCGGCAAACCTGCACCGAGACGCTTCTACTCTCTAAAGTCTGGGCTGGACTTCGCGAGAAGGGACTGTGTCCGCTGGGACCCGGGTCCCACAGAGCTCGAACCCCCCTCCCCGTGAAGGCATCCGCGGCCTGTGGTCCTTGCTGTCCGCAAAAGGCATTCACCTGCGGAGAACCTGGGCCCAGGTGGGCGGGACCAGGCCCCACGGCAGGAGCCTAGGGAGGCCACTGGAGCCACGGGGGCCAGGGCGGGGCATTTTCCCGGGTGCTCTCTCGGGTCCCGGGTGCCCTCTCTCGCCCGGGGAGCGCCCACGCCGTCCCTTGAGCCCCGCAGGACGCCTGCATCCCGCCATAAGCGTCCCACCTCCTCCATGGAGCACGGACACAGGGGGCCGGGGTGCGAGCAACTGGCCTACGTGGCGGCAAACCCGCAGACCCCTCCGTCCCGTCCCCGCCACTGCGAAGATCCCCCTGTTCTTCCATCCGTAAAGGGGTCCCCCTTTACGGATGGAAGAACAGGGGGGAGGCGCCCAGGAGATGGCTTTTGTCCGAGCCGCGGCCGGGTGGTTTACGGGCCAAGAGGCGGGGCCGCGCAGGCGCAAGCAGGCCCCCCCACCGCAAGCATCCCTCCGGGCAACGTGCCCCCCCCCGCCCCCCCTTGAGATATCAGGCCAGGTTCACAGGGTCCCTGGGCTGGTGTCAGAGTTAACGGAAGCCCTCCCTGCCATCCAGAGGACCGTGCGTTTTCCCGTGGACCACACTTCCCAGCAGCTCTCCCACCCCCGCAGAGGCAGAGTGCCAGGGAAGAACTAGGGACCTGGGGCCGGGAAGAGGGGCCGGCCACGGTTCCGCGCCAGGTGGAGCGGGTCCCGGCGGGCGGGCGGGCGGGCGGGACCCTCGTCCACGGACCTGTTCTCCTGTGGGGAGTCTGGCCTGTGCCCCGCCTGGGAGGCTAAGAGCCTTGCTTCGCCTGCAACGCCCCCACCCTGCCACAAGGCGGCAGACTTGGGCCCAGCCGCTTCAACCCTCCAGTCTGTGCAGAAGCACCCAAAAATGGAGTGAGACCGCTGCGACCTCAGTCCCCCAGAGCTCGAACCCCCACCTCTGTGAGGGAATCGGCGGCCTCCTGTCCTTGGCGTCCGCAAGAGGCATTCACCTGCGGCGAACCAGGGCCTCGGGAGAGCAGGGCCAGGCCCCATGGTAGGAGCCCGGGGGAGGCAACGGCAGCCTCTGCGGCCAGGCCTCGGGCTCTCGCCGGGGCTCTCTCGGGGCACGGGCACCCTCTCTCGCCTAGAGAGTGCCCACGCCGTCCCTGGAGCCCCGCGAGACACCTGCTTCCCGTGATAAGAGGCCCCCTGCCTCCATGGAGCTTGGAACTCTGGGGCCGGGCTGCGGGTCACTGGGCTAAGTGGCTGGAGACGCGCAGACCCCTCCGTCCCGACCGCCCCACTGCGAAGATCCCCCTGTTCCTCCATCCGTAAGGGGGTCGCCCCTTACGGATGGAGGAACAGGGGGGAGTTCCCCAGGAGATGGCATTTGTCAGAGCCGCCGCTGGCCGGTTTCGGGCCAAGACGCGGGACCCGGCAGGCAGAGGGCAGGCAGCCCCACCAGAAGCCTCCCTCGGGGCAACGGGCCCCACCCCGGACATATCAGGCCCGCTTCACAGAGTCCCTGGGGTCCTGTCCGTGGAACTGGAAGCTCTGCCCGCCACCCAGAGGTCCGTTCCTTTTCCCGTGGACCACACTTGCCAGCGCGTCTCCCACCCCGGCAGAGGCAGAGTGCCAGGGAAGAACTAGGGCCCCGGGGCCTCGATGAGGGGCGGGCCAGGGTTCCGCGCCTGGTGGGCAGGGGCCCGGGCGGGCCGGACCCACGCCCAGGGACCCCGTCTCCCGGGGGGACTCGGGCCTGAGACCTGCCTGGGGGGCTGAGAGTCTTTCTTGGCTCAAACGGCCCCACCCTGCCCCGAGGCGGCAAACCTGCACCGAGACGCTTCTACTCTCTAAAGTCTGGGCTGGACTTCGCGAGAAGGGACTGTGTCCGCTGGGACCCGGGTCCCACAGAGCTCGAACCCCCCTCCCCGTGAAGGCATCCGCGGCCTGTGGTCCTTGCTGTCCGCAAAAGGCATTCACCTGCGGAGAACCTGGGCCCAGGTGGGCGGGACCAGGCCCCACGGCAGGAGCCTAGGGAGGCCACTGGAGCCACGGGGGCCAGGGCGGGGCATTTTCCCGGGTGCTCTCTCGGGTCCCGGGTGCCCTCTCTCGCCCGGGGAGTGCCCACGCCGTCCCTTGAGCCCCGCAGGACGCCTGCATCCCGCCATAAGCGGCCCACCTCCTCCATGGAGCACGGACACAGGGGGCCGGGGTGCGAGCAACTGGCCTACGTGGCGGCAAACCCGCAGACCCCTCCGTCCCGTCCCCGCCACTGCGAAGATCCCCCTGTTCTTCCATCCGTAAAGGGGTCCCCCTTTACGGATGGAAGAACAGGGGGGAGGCGCCCAGGAGATGGCTTTTGTCCGAGCCGCGGCCGGGTGGTTTACGGGCCAAGAGGCGGGGCCGCGCAGGCGCAAGCAGGCCCCCCCACCGCAAGCATCCCTCCGGGCAACGTGCCCCCCCCCGCCCCCCCTTGAGATATCAGGCCAGGTTCACAGGGTCCCTGGGCTGGTGTCAGAGTTAACGGAAGCCCTCCCTGCCATCCAGAGGACCGTGCGTTTTCCCGTGGACCACACTTCCCAGCAGCTCTCCCACCCCCGCAGAGGCAGAGTGCCAGGGAAGAACTAGGGACCTGGGGCCGGGAAGAGGGGCCGGCCACGGTTCCGCGCCAGGTGGAGCGGGTCCCGGCGGGCGGGCGGGCGGGCGGGACCCTCGTCCACGGACCTGTTCTCCTGTGGGGAGTCTGGCCTGTGCCCCGCCTGGGAGGCTAAGAGCCTTGCTTCGCCTGCAACGCCCCCACCCTGCCACAAGGCGGCAGACTTGGGCCCAGCCGCTTCAACCCTCCAGTCTGTGCAGAAGCACCCAAAAATGGAGTGAGACCGCTGCGACCTCAGTCCCCCAGAGCTCGAACCCCCACCTCTGTGAGGGAATCGGCGGCCTCCTGTCCTTGGCGTCCGCAAAAGGCATTCACCTGCGGCGAACCAGGGCCTCGGGAGAGCAGGGCCAGGCCCCATGGTAGGAGCCCGGGGGAGGCAACGGCAGCCTCTGCGGCCAGGCCTCGGGCTCTCGCCGGGGCTCTCTCGGGGCACGGGCACCCTCTCTCGCCTAGAGAGTGCCCACGCCGTCCCTGGAGCCCCGCGAGACACCTGCTTCCCGTGATAAGAGGCCCCCTGCCTCCATGGAGCTTGGAACTCTGGGGCCGGGCTGCGGGTCACTGGGCTAAGTGGCTGGAGACGCGCAGACCCCTCCGTCCCGACCGCCCCACTGCGAAGATCCCCCTGTTCCTCCATCCGTAAGGGGGTCGCCCCTTACGGATGGAGGAACAGGGGGGAGTTCCCCAGGAGATGGCATTTGTCAGAGCCGCCGCTGGCCGGTTTCGGGCCAAGACGCGGGACCCGGCAGGCAGAGGGCAGGCAGCCCCACCAGAAGCCTCCCTCGGGGCAACGGGCCCCACCCCGGACATATCAGGCCCGCTTCACAGAGTCCCTGGGGTCCTGTCCGTGGAACTGGAAGCTCTGCCCGCCACCCAGAGGTCCGTTCCTTTTCCCGTGGACCACACTTGCCAGCGCGTCTCCCACCCCGGCAGAGGCAGAGTGCCAGGGAAGAACTAGGGCCCCGGGGCCTCGATGAGGGGCGGGCCAGGGTTCCGCGCCTGGTGGGCAGGGGCCCGGGCGGGCCGGACCCACGCCCAGGGACCCCGTCTCCCGGGGGGACTCGGGCCTGAGACCTGCCTGGGGGGCTGAGAGTCTTTCTTGGCTCAAACGGCCCCACCCTGCCCCGAGGCGGCAAACCTGCACCGAGACGCTTCTACTCTCTAAAGTCTGGGCTGGACTTCGCGAGAAGGGACTGTGTCCGCTGGGACCCGGGTCCCACAGAGCTCGAACCCCCCTCCCCGTGAAGGCATCCGCGGCCTGTGGTCCTTGCTGTCCGCAAAAGGCATTCACCTGAGGAGAACCTGGGCCCAGGTGGGCGGGACCAGGCCCCACGGCAGGAGCCTAGGGAGGCCACTGGAGCCACGGGGGCCAGGGCGGGGCATTTTCCCGGGTGCTCTCTCGGGTCCCGGGTGCCCTCTCTCGCCCGGGGAGCGCCCACGCCGTCCCTTGAGCCCCGCAGGACGCCTGCATCCCGCCATAAGCGGCCCACCTCCTCCATGGAGCACGGACACAGGGGGCCGGGGTGCGAGCAACTGGCCTACGTGGCGGCAAACCCGCAGACCCCTCCGTCCCGTCCCCGCCACTGCGAAGATCCCCCTGTTCTTCCATCCGTAAAGGGGTCCCCCTTTACGGATGGAAGAACAGGGGGGAGGCGCCCAGGAGATGGCTTTTGTCCGAGCCGCGGCCGGGTGGTTTACGGGCCAAGAGGCGGGGCCGCGCAGGCGCAAGCAGGCCCCCCCACCGCAAGCATCCCTCCGGGCAACGTGCCCCCCCCCGCCCCCCCTTGAGATATCAGGCCAGGTTCACAGGGTCCCTGGGCTGGTGTCAGAGTTAACGGAAGCCCTCCCTGCCATCCAGAGGACCGTGCGTTTTCCCGTGGACCACACTTCCCAGCAGCTCTCCCACCCCCGCAGAGGCAGAGTGCCAGGGAAGAACTAGGGACCTGGGGCCGGGAAGAGGGGCCGGCCACGGTTCCGCGCCAGGTGGAGCGGGTCCCGGCGGGCGGGCGGGCGGGCGGGACCCTCGTCCACGGACCTGTTCTCCTGTGGGGAGTCTGGCCTGTGCCCCGCCTGGGAGGCTAAGAGCCTTGCTTCGCCTGCAACGCCCCCACCCTGCCACAAGGCGGCAGACTTGGGCCCAGCCGCTTCAACCCTCCAGTCTGTGCAGAAGCACCCAAAAATGGAGTGAGACCGCTGCGACCTCAGTCCCCCAGAGCTCGAACCCCCACCTCTGTGAGGGAATCGGCGGCCTCCTGTCCTTGGCGTCCGCAAAAGGCATTCACCTGCGGCGAACCAGGGCCTCGGGAGAGCAGGGCCAGGCCCCATGGTAGGAGCCCGGGGGAGGCAACGGCAGCCTCTGCGGCCAGGCCTCGGGCTCTCGCCGGGGCTCTCTCGGGGCACGGGCACCCTCTCTCGCCTAGAGAGTGCCCACGCCGTCCCTGGAGCCCCGCGAGACACCTGCTTCCCGTGATAAGAGGCCCCCTGCCTCCATGGAGCTTGGAACTCTGGGGCCGGGCTGCGGGTCACTGGGCTAAGTGGCTGGAGACGCGCAGACCCCTCCGTCCCGACCGCCCCACTGCGAAGATCCCCCTGTTCCTCCATCCGTAAGGGGGTCGCCCCTTACGGATGGAGGAACAGGGGGGAGTTCCCCAGGAGATGGCATTTGTCAGAGCCGCCGCTGGCCGGTTTCGGGCCAAGACGCGGGACCCGGCAGGCAGAGGGCAGGCAGCCCCACCAGAAGCCTCCCTCGGGGCAACGGGCCCCACCCCGGACATATCAGGCCCGCTTCACAGAGTCCCTGGGGTCCTGTCCGTGGAACTGGAAGCTCTGCCCGCCACCCAGAGGTCCGTTCCTTTTCCCGTGGACCACACTTGCCAGCGCGTCTCCCACCCCGGCAGAGGCAGAGTGCCAGGGAAGAACTAGGGCCCCGGGGCCTCGATGAGGGGCGGGCCAGGGTTCCGCGCCTGGTGGGCAGGGGCCCGGGCGGGCCGGACCCACGCCCAGGGACCCCGTCTCCCGGGGGGACTCGGGCCTGAGACCTGCCTGGGGGGCTGAGAGTCTTTCTTGGCTCAAACGGCCCCACCCTGCCCCGAGGCGGCAAACCTGCACCGAGACGCTTCTACTCTCTAAAGTCTGGGCTGGACTTCGCGAGAAGGGACTGTGTCCGCTGGGACCCGGGTCCCACAGAGCTCGAACCCCCCTCCCCGTGAAGGCATCCGCGGCCTGTGGTCCTTGCTGTCCGCAAAAGGCATTCACCTGAGGAGAACCTGGGCCCAGGTGGGCGGGACCAGGCCCCACGGCAGGAGCCTAGGGAGGCCACTGGAGCCACGGGGGCCAGGGCGGGGCATTTTCCCGGGTGCTCTCTCGGGTCCCGGGTGCCCTCTCTCGCCCGGGGAGCGCCCACGCCGTCCCTTGAGCCCCGCAGGACGCCTGCATCCCGCCATAAGCGGCCCACCTCCTCCATGGAGCACGGACACAGGGGGCCGGGGTGCGAGCAACTGGCCTACGTGGCGGCAAACCCGCAGACCCCTCCGTCCCGTCCCCGCCACTGCGAAGATCCCCCTGTTCTTCCATCCGTAAAGGGGTCCCCCTTTACGGATGGAAGAACAGGGGGGAGGCGCCCAGGAGATGGCTTTTGTCCGAGCCGCGGCCGGGTGGTTTACGGGCCAAGAGGCGGGGCCGCGCAGGCGCAAGCAGGCCCCCCCACCGCAAGCATCCCTCCGGGCAACGTGCCCCCCCCCGCCCCCCCTTGAGATATCAGGCCAGGTTCACAGGGTCCCTGGGCTGGTGTCAGAGTTAACGGAAGCCCTCCCTGCCATCCAGAGGACCGTGCGTTTTCCCGTGGACCACACTTCCCAGCAGCTCTCCCACCCCCGCAGAGGCAGAGTGCCAGGGAAGAACTAGGGACCTGGGGCCGGGAAGAGGGGCCGGCCACGGTTCCGCGCCAGGTGGAGCGGGTCCCGGCGGGCGGGCGGGCGGGCGGGACCCTCGTCCACGGACCTGTTCTCCTGTGGGGAGTCTGGCCTGTGCCCCGCCTGGGAGGCTAAGAGCCTTGCTTCGCCTGCAACGCCCCCACCCTGCCACAAGGCGGCAGACTTGGGCCCAGCCGCTTCAACCCTCCAGTCTGTGCAGAAGCACCCAAAAATGGAGTGAGACCGCTGCGACCTCAGTCCCCCAGAGCTCGAACCCCCACCTCTGTGAGGGAATCGGCGGCCTCCTGTCCTTGGCGTCCGCAAAAGGCATTCACCTGCGGCGAACCAGGGCCTCGGGAGAGCAGGGCCAGGCCCCATGGTAGGAGCCCGGGGGAGGCAACGGCAGCCTCTGCGGCCAGGCCTCGGGCTCTCGCCGGGGCTCTCTCGGGGCACGGGCACCCTCTCTCGCCTAGAGAGTGCCCACGCCGTCCCTGGAGCCCCGCGAGACACCTGCTTCCCGTGATAAGAGGCCCCCTGCCTCCATGGAGCTTGGAACTCTGGGGCCGGGCTGCGGGTCACTGGGCTAAGTGGCTGGAGACGCGCAGACCCCTCCGTCCCGACCGCCCCACTGCGAAGATCCCCCTGTTCCTCCATCCGTAAGGGGGTCGCCCCTTACGGATGGAGGAACAGGGGGGAGGCCCCCAGGAGATGGCATTTGTCAGAGCCGCCGCTGGCCGGTTTCGGGCCAAGACGCGGGACCCGGCAGGCAGAGGGCAGGCAGCCCCACCAGAAGCCTCCCTCGGGGCAACGGGCCCCACCCCCGGACATATCAGGCCCGCTTCACAGAGTCCCTGGGGTCCTGTCCGTGGAACTGGAAGCTCTGCCCGCCACCCAGAGGTCCGTTCCTTTTCCCGTGGACCACACTTGCCAGCGCGTCTCCCACCCCGGCAGAGGCAGAGTGCCAGGGAAGAACTAGGGCCCCGGGGCCTCGATGAGGGGCGGGCCAGGGTTCCGCGCCTGGTGGGCAGGGGCCCGGGCGGGCCGGACCCACGCCCAGGGACCCCGTCTCCCGGGGGGACTCGGGCCTGAGACCTGCCTGGGGGGCTGAGAGTCTTTCTTGGCTCAAACGGCCCCACCCTGCCCCGAGGCGGCAAACCTGCACCGAGACGCTTCTACTCTCTAAAGTCTGGGCTGGACTTCGCGAGAAGGGACTGTGTCCGCTGGGACCCGGGTCCCACAGAGCTCGAACCCCCCTCCCCGTGAAGGCATCCGCGGCCTGTGGTCCTTGCTGTCCGCAAAAGGCATTCACCTGAGGAGAACCTGGGCCCAGGTGGGCGGGACCAGGCCCCACGGCAGGAGCCTAGGGAGGCCACTGGAGCCACGGGGGCCAGGGCGGGGCATTTTCCCGGGTGCTCTCTCGGGTCCCGGGTGCCCTCTCTCGCCCGGGGAGCGCCCACGCCGTCCCTTGAGCCCCGCAGGACGCCTGCATCCCGCCATAAGCGGCCCACCTCCTCCATGGAGCACGGACACAGGGGGCCGGGGTGCGAGCAACTGGCCTACGTGGCGGCAAACCCGCAGACCCCTCCGTCCCGTCCCCGCCACTGCGAAGATCCCCCTGTTCTTCCATCCGTAAAGGGGTCCCCCTTTACGGATGGAAGAACAGGGGGGAGGCGCCCAGGAGATGGCTTTTGTCCGAGCCGCGGCCGGGTGGTTTACGGGCCAAGAGGCGGGGCCGCGCAGGCGCAAGCAGGCCCCCCCACCGCAAGCATCCCTCCGGGCAACGTGCCCCCCCCCGCCCCCCCTTGAGATATCAGGCCAGGTTCACAGGGTCCCTGGGCTGGTGTCAGAGTTAACGGAAGCCCTCCCTGCCATCCAGAGGACCGTGCGTTTTCCCGTGGACCACACTTCCCAGCAGCTCTCCCACCCCCGCAGAGGCAGAGTGCCAGGGAAGAACTAGGGACCTGGGGCCGGGAAGAGGGGCCGGCCACGGTTCCGCGCCAGGTGGAGCGGGTCCCGGCGGGCGGGCGGGCGGGCGGGACCCTCGTCCACGGACCTGTTCTCCTGTGGGGAGTCTGGCCTGTGCCCCGCCTGGGAGGCTAAGAGCCTTGCTTCGCCTGCAACGCCCCCACCCTGCCACAAGGCGGCAGACTTGGGCCCAGCCGCTTCAACCCTCCAGTCTGTGCAGAAGCACCCAAAAATGGAGTGAGACCGCTGCGACCTCAGTCCCCCAGAGCTCGAACCCCCACCTCTGTGAGGGAATCGGCGGCCTCCTGTCCTTGGCGTCCGCAAAAGGCATTCACCTGCGGCGAACCAGGGCCTCGGGAGAGCAGGGCCAGGCCCCATGGTAGGAGCCCGGGGGAGGCAACGGCAGCCTCTGCGGCCAGGCCTCGGGCTCTCGCCGGGGCTCTCTCGGGGCACGGGCACCCTCTCTCGCCTAGAGAGTGCCCACGCCGTCCCTGGAGCCCCGCGAGACACCTGCTTCCCGTGATAAGAGGCCCCCTGCCTCCATGGAGCTTGGAACTCTGGGGCCGGGCTGCGGGTCACTGGGCTAAGTGGCTGGAGACGCGCAGACCCCTCCGTCCCGACCGCCCCACTGCGAAGATCCCCCTGTTCCTCCATCCGTAAGGGGGTCGCCCCTTACGGATGGAGGAACAGGGGGGAGGCCCCCAGGAGATGGCATTTGTCAGAGCCGCCGCTGGCCGGTTTCGGGCCAAGACGCGGGACCCGGCAGGCAGAGGGCAGGCAGCCCCACCAGAAGCCTCCCTCGGGGCAACGGGCCCCACCCCGGACATATCAGGCCCGCTTCACAGAGTCCCTGGGGTCCTGTCCGTGGAACTGGAAGCTCTGCCCGCCACCCAGAGGTCCGTTCCTTTTCCCGTGGACCACACTTGCCAGCGCGTCTCCCACCCCGGCAGAGGCAGAGTGCCAGGGAAGAACTAGGGCCCCGGGGCCTCGATGAGGGGCGGGCCAGGGTTCCGCGCCTGGTGGGCAGGGGCCCGGGCGGGCCGGACCCACGCCCAGGGACCCCGTCTCCCGGGGGGACTCGGGCCTGAGACCTGCCTGGGGGGCTGAGAGTCTTTCTTGGCTCAAACGGCCCCACCCTGCCCCGAGGCGGCAAACCTGCACCGAGACGCTTCTACTCTCTAAAGTCTGGGCTGGACTTCGCGAGAAGGGACTGTGTCCGCTGGGACCCGGGTCCCACAGAGCTCGAACCCCCCTCCCCGTGAAGGCATCCGCGGCCTGTGGTCCTTGCTGTCCGCAAAAGGCATTCACCTGAGGAGAACCTGGGCCCAGGTGGGCGGGACCAGGCCCCACGGCAGGAGCCTAGGGAGGCCACTGGAGCCACGGGGGCCAGGGCGGGGCATTTTCCCGGGTGCTCTCTCGGGTCCCGGGTGCCCTCTCTCGCCCGGGGAGCGCCCACGCCGTCCCTTGAGCCCCGCAGGACGCCTGCATCCCGCCATAAGCGGCCCACCTCCTCCATGGAGCACGGACACAGGGGGCCGGGGTGCGAGCAACTGGCCTACGTGGCGGCAAACCCGCAGACCCCTCCGTCCCGTCCCCGCCACTGCGAAGATCCCCCTGTTCTTCCATCCGTAAAGGGGTCCCCCTTTACGGATGGAAGAACAGGGGGGAGGCGCCCAGGAGATGGCTTTTGTCCGAGCCGCGGCCGGGTGGTTTACGGGCCAAGAGGCGGGGCCGCGCAGGCGCAAGCAGGCCCCCCCACCGCAAGCATCCCTCCGGGCAACGTGCCCCCCCCCGCCCCCCCTTGAGATATCAGGCCAGGTTCACAGGGTCCCTGGGCTGGTGTCAGAGTTAACGGAAGCCCTCCCTGCCATCCAGAGGACCGTGCGTTTTCCCGTGGACCACACTTCCCAGCAGCTCTCCCACCCCCGCAGAGGCAGAGTGCCAGGGAAGAACTAGGGACCTGGGGCCGGGAAGAGGGGCCGGCCACGGTTCCGCGCCAGGTGGAGCGGGTCCCGGCGGGCGGGCGGGCGGGCGGGACCCTCGTCCACGGACCTGTTCTCCTGTGGGGAGTCTGGCCTGTGCCCCGCCTGGGAGGCTAAGAGCCTTGCTTCGCCTGCAACGCCCCCACCCTGCCACAAGGCGGCAGACTTGGGCCCAGCCGCTTCAACCCTCCAGTCTGTGCAGAAGCACCCAAAAATGGAGTGAGACCGCTGCGACCTCAGTCCCCCAGAGCTCGAACCCCCACCTCTGTGAGGGAATCGGCGGCCTCCTGTCCTTGGCGTCCGCAAAAGGCATTCACCTGCGGCGAACCAGGGCCTCGGGAGAGCAGGGCCAGGCCCCATGGTAGGAGCCCGGGGGAGGCAACGGCAGCCTCTGCGGCCAGGCCTCGGGCTCTCGCCGGGGCTCTCTCGGGGCACGGGCACCCTCTCTCGCCTAGAGAGTGCCCACGCCGTCCCTGGAGCCCCGCGAGACACCTGCTTCCCGTGATAAGAGGCCCCCTGCCTCCATGGAGCTTGGAACTCTGGGGCCGGGCTGCGGGTCACTGGGCTAAGTGGCTGGAGACGCGCAGACCCCTCCGTCCCGACCGCCCCACTGCGAAGATCCCCCTGTTCCTCCATCCGTAAGGGGGTCGCCCCTTACGGATGGAGGAACAGGGGGGAGGCCCCCAGGAGATGGCATTTGTCAGAGCCGCCGCTGGCCGGTTTCGGGCCAAGACGCGGGACCCGGCAGGCAGAGGGCAGGCAGCCCCACCAGAAGCCTCCCTCGGGGCAACGGGCCCCACCCCGGACATATCAGGCCCGCTTCACAGAGTCCCTGGGGTCCTGTCCGTGGAACTGGAAGCTCTGCCCGCCACCCAGAGGTCCGTTCCTTTTCCCGTGGACCACACTTGCCAGCGCGTCTCCCACCCCGGCAGAGGCAGAGTGCCAGGGAAGAACTAGGGCCCCGGGGCCTCGATGAGGGGCGGGCCAGGGTTCCGCGCCTGGTGGGCAGGGGCCCGGGCGGGCCGGACCCACGCCCAGGGACCCCGTCTCCCGGGGGGACTCGGGCCTGAGACCTGCCTGGGGGGCTGAGAGTCTTTCTTGGCTCAAACGGCCCCACCCTGCCCCGAGGCGGCAAACCTGCACCGAGACGCTTCTACTCTCTAAAGTCTGGGCTGGACTTCGCGAGAAGGGACTGTGTCCGCTGGGACCCGGGTCCCACAGAGCTCGAACCCCCCTCCCCGTGAAGGCATCCGCGGCCTGTGGTCCTTGCTGTCCGCAAAAGGCATTCACCTGCGGAGAACCTGGGCCCAGGTGGGCGGGACCAGGCCCCACGGCAGGAGCCTAGGGAGGCCACTGGAGCCACGGGGGCCAGGGCGGGGCATTTTCCCGGGTGCTCTCTCGGGTCCCGGGTGCCCTCTCTCGCCCGGGGAGTGCCCACGCCGTCCCTTGAGCCCCGCAGGACGCCTGCATCCCGCCATAAGCGGCCCACCTCCTCCATGGAGCACGGACACAGGGGGCCGGGGTGCGAGCAACTGGCCTACGTGGCGGCAAACCCGCAGACCCCTCCGTCCCGTCCCCGCCACTGCGAAGATCCCCCTGTTCTTCCATCCGTAAAGGGGTCCCCCTTTACGGATGGAAGAACAGGGGGGAGGCGCCCAGGAGATGGCTTTTGTCCGAGCCGCGGCCGGGTAGTTTACGGGCCAAGAGGCGGGGCCGCGCAGGCGCAAGCAGGCCCCCCCACCGCAAGCATCCCTCCGGGCAACGTGCCCCCCCCCGCCCCCCCTTGAGATATCAGGCCAGGTTCACAGGGTCCCTGGGCTGGTGTCAGAGTTAACGGAAGCCCTCCCTGCCATCCAGAGGACCGTGCGTTTTCCCGTGGACCACACTTCCCAGCAGCTCTCCCACCCCCGCAGAGGCAGAGTGCCAGGGAAGAACTAGGGACCTGGGCCGGGAAGAGGGGCCGGCCACGGTTCCGCGCCAGGTGGAGCGGGTCCCGGCGGGCGGGCGGGCGGGCGGGACCCTCGTCCACGGACCTGTTCTCCTGTGGGGAGTCTGGCCTGTGCCCCGCCTGGGAGGCTAAGAGCCTTGCTTCGCCTGCAACGCCCCCACCCTGCCACAAGGCGGCAGACTTGGGCCCAGCCGCTTCAACCCTCCAGTCTGTGCAGAAGCACACAAAAATGGAGTGAGACCGCTGCGACCTCAGTCCCCCAGAGCTCGAACCCCCACCTCTGTGAGGGAATCGGCGGCCTCCTGTCCTTGGCGTCCGCAAGAGGCATTCACCTGCGGCGAACCAGGGCCTCGGGAGAGCAGGGCCAGGCCCCATGGTAGGAGCCCGGGGGAGGCAACGGCAGCCTCTGCGGCCAGGCCTCGGGCTCTCGCCGGGGCTCTCTCGGGGCACGGGCACCCTCTCTCGCCTAGAGAGTGCCCACGCCGTCCCTGGAGCCCCGCGAGACACCTGCTTCCCGTGACAAGAGGCCCCCTGCCTCCATGGAGCTTGGAACTCTGGGGCCGGGCTGCGGGTCACTGGGCTAAGTGGCTGGAGACGCGCAGACCCCTCCGTCCCGACCGCCCCACTGCGAAGATCCCCCTGTTCCTCCATCCGTAAGGGGGTCGCCCCTTACGGATGGAGGAACAGGGGGGAGGCCCCCAGGAGATGGCATTTGTCAGAGCCGCCGCTGGCCGGTTTCGGGCCAAGACGCGGGACCCGGCAGGCAGAGGGCAGGCAGCCCCACCAGAAGCCTCCCTCGGGGCAACGGGCCCCACCCCGGACATATCAGGCCCGCTTCACAGAGTCCCTGGGGTCCTGTCCGTGGAACTGGAAGCTCTGCCCGCCACCCAGAGGTCCGTTCCTTTTCCCGTGGACCACACTTGCCAGCGCGTCTCCCACCCCGGCAGAGGCAGAGTGCCAGGGAAGAACTAGGGCCCCGGGGCCTCGATGAGGGGCGGGCCAGGGTTCCGCGCCTGGTGGGCAGGGGCCCGGGCGGGCCGGACCCACGCCCAGGGACCCCGTCTCCCGGGGGGACTCGGGCCTGAGACCTGCCTGGGGGGCTGAGAGTCTTTCTTGGCTCAAACGGCCCCACCCTGCCCCGAGGCGGCAAACCTGCACCGAGACGCTTCTACTCTCTAAAGTCTGGGCTGGACTTCGCGAGAAGGGACTGTGTCCGCTGGGACCCGGGTCCCACAGAGCTCGAACCCCCCTCCCCGTGAAGGCATCCGCGGCCTGTGGTCCTTGCTGTCCGCAAAAGGCATTCACCTGCGGAGAACCTGGGCCCAGGTGGGCGGGACCAGGCCCCACGGCAGGAGCCTAGGGAGGCCACTGGAGCCACGGGGGCCAGGGCGGGGCATTTTCCCGGGTGCTCTCTCGGGTCCCGGGTGCCCTCTCTCGCCCGGGGAGTGCCCACGCCGTCCCTTGAGCCCCGCAGGACGCCTGCATCCCGCCATAAGCGGCCCACCTCCTCCATGGAGCACGGACACAGGGGGCCGGGGTGCGAGCAACTGGCCTACGTGGCGGCAAACCCGCAGACCCCTCCGTCCCGTCCCCGCCACTGCGAAGATCCCCCTGTTCTTCCATCCGTAAAGGGGTCCCCCTTTACGGATGGAAGAACAGGGGGGAGGCGCCCAGGAGATGGCTTTTGTCCGAGCCGCGGCCGGGTGGTTTACGGGCCAAGAGGCGGGGCCGCGCAGGCGCAAGCAGGCCCCCCCACCGCAAGCATCCCTCCGGGCAACGTGCCCCCCCCCGCCCCCCCTTGAGATATCAGGCCAGGTTCACAGGGTCCCTGGGCTGGTGTCAGAGTTAACGGAAGCCCTCCCTGCCATCCAGAGGACCGTGCGTTTTCCCGTGGACCACACTTCCCAGCAGCTCTCCCACCCCCGCAGAGGCAGAGTGCCAGGGAAGAACTAGGGACCTGGGGCCGGGAAGAGGGGCCGGCCACGGTTCCGCGCCAGGTGGAGCGGGTCCCGGCGGGCGGGCGGGCGGGCGGGACCCTCGTCCACGGACCTGTTCTCCTGTGGGGAGTCTGGCCTGTGCCCCGCCTGGGAGGCTAAGAGCCTTGCTTCGCCTGCAACGCCCCCACCCTGCCACAAGGCGGCAGACTTGGGCCCAGCCGCTTCAACCCTCCAGTCTGTGCAGAAGCACCCAAAAATGGAGTGAGACCGCTGCGACCTCAGTCCCCCAGAGCTCGAACCCCCACCTCTGTGAGGGAATCGGCGGCCTCCTGTCCTTGGCGTCCGCAAAAGGCATTCACCTGCGGCGAACCAGGGCCTCGGGAGAGCAGGGCCAGGCCCCATGGTAGGAGCCCGGGGGAGGCAACGGCAGCCTCTGCGGCCAGGCCTCGGGCTCTCGCCGGGGCTCTCTCGGGGCACGGGCACCCTCTCTCGCCTAGAGAGTGCCCACGCCGTCCCTGGAGCCCCGCGAGACACCTGCTTCCCGTGATAAGAGGCCCCCTGCCTCCATGGAGCTTGGAACTCTGGGGCCGGGCTGCGGGTCACTGGGCTAAGTGGCTGGAGACGCGCAGACCCCTCCGTCCCGACCGCCCCACTGCGAAGATCCCCCTGTTCCTCCATCCGTAAGGGGGTCGCCCCTTACGGATGGAGGAACAGGGGGGAGGCCCCCAGGAGATGGCATTTGTCAGAGCCGCCGCTGGCCGGTTTCGGGCCAAGACGCGGGACCCGGCAGGCAGAGGGCAGGCAGCCCCACCAGAAGCCTCCCTCGGGGCAACGGGCCCCACCCCGGACATATCAGGCCCGCTTCACAGAGTCCCTGGGGTCCTGTCCGTGGAACTGGAAGCTCTGCCCGCCACCCAGAGGTCCGTTCCTTTTCCCGTGGACCACACTTGCCAGCGCGTCTCCCACCCCGGCAGAGGCAGAGTGCCAGGGAAGAACTAGGGCCCCGGGGCCTCGATGAGGGGCGGGCCAGGGTTCCGCGCCTGGTGGGCAGGGGCCCGGGCGGGCCGGACCCACGCCCAGGGACCCCGTCTCCCGGGGGGACTCGGGCCTGAGACCTGCCTGGGGGGCTGAGAGTCTTTCTTGGCTCAAACGGCCCCACCCTGCCCCGAGGCGGCAAAGCTGCACCAAGACGCTTCTACTCTCTAAAGTCTGGGCTGGACTTCGCGAGAAGGGACTGTGTCCGCTGGGACCCGGGTCCCACAGAGCTCGAACCCCCCTCCCCGTGAAGGCATCCGCGGCCTGTGGTCCTTGCTGTCCGCAAAAGGCATTCACCTGCGGAGAACCTGGGCCCAGGTGGGCGGGACCAGGCCCCACGGCAGGAGCCTAGGGAGGCCACTGGAGCCACGGGGGCCAGGGCGGGGCATTTTCCCGGGTGCTCTCTCGGGTCCCGGGTGCCCTCTCTCGCCCGGGGAGTGCCCACGCCGTCCCTTGAGCCCCGCAGGACGCCTGCATCCCGCCATAAGCGGCCCACCTCCTCCATGGAGCACGGACACAGGGGGCCGGGGTGCGAGCAACTGGCCTACGTGGCGGCAAACCCGCAGACCCCTCCGTCCCGTCCCCGCCACTGCGAAGATCCCCCTGTTCTTCCATCCGTAAAGGGGTCCCCCTTTACGGATGGAAGAACAGGGGGGAGGCGCCCAGGAGATGGCTTTTGTCCGAGCCGCGGCCGGGTGGTTTACGGGCCAAGAGGCGGGGCCGCGCAGGCGCAAGCAGGCCCCCCCACCGCAAGCATCCCTCCGGGCAACGTGCCCCCCCCGCCCCCCCTTGAGATATCAGGCCAGGTTCACAGGGTCCCTGGGCTGGTGTCAGAGTTAACGGAAGCCCTCCCTGCCATCCAGAGGACCGTGCGTTTTCCCGTGGACCACACTTCCCAGCAGCTCTCCCACCCCCGCAGAGGCAGAGTGCCAGGGAAGAACTAGGGACCTGGGGCCGGGAAGAGGGGCCGGCCACGGTTCCGCGCCAGGTGGAGCGGGTCCCGGCGGGCGGGCGGGCGGGCGGGACCCTCGTCCACGGACCTGTTCTCCTGTGGGGAGTCTGGCCTGTGCCCCGCCTGGGAGGCTAAGAGCCTTGCTTCGCCTGCAACGCCCACACCCTGCCACAAGGCGGCAGACTTGGGCCCAGCCGCTTCAACCCTCCAGTCTGTGCAGAAGCACCCAAAAATGGAGTGAGACCGCTGCGACCTCAGTCCCCCAGAGCTCGAACCCCCACCTCTGTGAGGGAATCGGCGGCCTCCTGTCCTTGGCGTCCGCAAAAGGCATTCACCTGCGGCGAACCAGGGCCTCGGGAGAGCAGGGCCAGGCCCCATGGTAGGAGCCCGGGGGAGGCAACGGCAGCCTCTGCGGCCAGGCCTCGGGCTCTCGCCGGGGCTCTCTCGGGGCACGGGCACCCTCTCTCGCCTAGAGAGTGCCCACGCCGTCCCTGGAGCCCCGCGAGACACCTGCTTCCCGTGATAAGAGGCCCCCTGCCTCCATGGAGCTTGGAACTCTGGGGCCGGGCTGCGGGTCACTGGGCTAAGTGGCTGGAGACGCGCAGACCCCTCCGTCCCGACCGCCCCACTGCGAAGATCCCCCTGTTCCTCCATCCGTAAGGGGGTCGCCCCTTACGGATGGAGGAACAGGGGGGAGGCCCCCAGGAGATGGCATTTGTCAGAGCCGCCGCTGGCCGGTTTCGGGCCAAGACGCGGGACCCGGCAGGCAGAGGGCAGGCAGCCCCACCAGAAGCCTCCCTCGGGGCAACGGGCCCCACCCCGGACATATCAGGCCCGCTTCACAGAGTCCCTGGGGTCCTGTCCGTGGAACTGGAAGCTCTGCCCGCCACCCAGAGGTCCGTTCCTTTTCCCGTGGACCACACTTGCCAGCGCGTCTCCCACCCCGGCAGAGGCAGAGTGCCAGGGAAGAACTAGGGCCCCGGGGCCTCGATGAGGGGCGGGCCAGGGTTCCGCGCCTGGTGGGCAGGGGCCCGGGCGGGCCGGACCCACGCCCAGGGACCCCGTCTCCCGGGGGGACTCGGGCCTGAGACCTGCCTGGGGGGCTGAGAGTCTTTCTTGGCTCAAACGGCCCCACCCTGCCCCGAGGCGGCAAACCTGCACCGAGACGCTTCTACTCTCTAAAGTCTGGGCTGGACTTCGCGAGAAGGGACTGTGTCCGCTGGGACCCGGGTCCCACAGAGCTCGAACCCCCCTCCCCGTGAAGGCATCCGCGGCCTGTGGTCCTTGCTGTCCGCAAAAGGCATTCACCTGCGGAGAACCTGGGCCCAGGTGGGCGGGACCAGGCCCCACGGCAGGAGCCTAGGGAGGCCACTGGAGCCACGGGGGCCAGGGCGGGGCATTTTCCCGGGTGCTCTCTCGGGTCCCGGGTGCCCTCTCTCGCCCGGGGAGTGCCCACGCCGTCCCTTGAGCCCCGCAGGACGCCTGCATCCCGCCATAAGCGGCCCACCTCCTCCATGGAGCACGGACACAGGGGGCCGGGGTGCGAGCAACTGGCCTACGTGGCGGCAAACCCGCAGACCCCTCCGTCCCGTCCCCGCCACTGCGAAGATCCCCCTGTTCTTCCATCCGTAAAGGGGTCCCCCTTTACGGATGGAAGAACAGGGGGGAGGCGCCCAGGAGATGGCTTTTGTCCGAGCCGCGGCCGGGTGGTTTACGGGCCAAGAGGCGGGGCCGCGCAGGCGCAAGCAGGCCCCCCCACCGCAAGCATCCCTCCGGGCAACGTGCCCCCCCCCGCCCCCCCTTGAGATATCAGGCCAGGTTCACAGGGTCCCTGGGCTGGTGTCAGAGTTAACGGAAGCCCTCCCTGCCATCCAGAGGACCGTGCGTTTTCCCGTGGACCACACTTCCCAGCAGCTCTCCCACCCCCGCAGAGGCAGAGTGCCAGGGAAGAACTAGGGACCTGGGGCCGGGAAGAGGGGCCGGCCACGGTTCCGCGCCAGGTGGAGCGGGTCCCGGCGGGCGGGCGGGCGGGCGGGACCCTCGTCCACGGACCAGTTCTCCTGTGGGGAGTCTGGCCTGTGCCCCGCCTGGGAGGCTAAGAGCCTTGCTTCGCCTGCAACGCCCCCACCCTGCCACAAGGCGGCAGACTTGGGCCCAGCCGCTTCAACCCTCCAGTCTGTGCAGAAGCACCCAAAAATGGAGTGAGACCGCTGCGACCTCAGTCCCCCAGAGCTCGAACCCCCACCTCTGTGAGGGAATCGGCGGCCTCCTGTCCTTGGCGTCCGCAAAAGGCATTCACCTGCGGCGAACCAGGGCCTCGGGAGAGCAGGGCCAGGCCCCATGGTAGGAGCCCGGGGGAGGCAACGGCAGCCTCTGCGGCCAGGCCTCGGGCTCTCGCCGGGGCTCTCTCGGGGCACGGGCACCCTCTCTCGCCTAGAGAGTGCCCACGCCGTCCCTGGAGCCCCGCGAGACACCTGCTTCCCGTGATAAGAGGCCCCCTGCCTCCATGGAGCTTGGAACTCTGGGGCCGGGCTGCGGGTCACTGGGCTAAGTGGCTGGAGACGCGCAGACCCCTCCGTCCCGACCGCCCCACTGCGAAGATCCCCCTGTTCCTCCATCCGTAAGGGGGTCGCCCCTTACGGATGGAGGAACAGGGGGGAGGCCCCCAGGAGATGGCATTTGTCAGAGCCGCCGCTGGCCGGTTTCGGGCCAAGACGCGGGACCCGGCAGGCAGAGGGCAGGCAGCCCCACCAGAAGCCTCCCTCGGGGCAACGGGCCCCACCCCGGACATATCAGGCCCGCTTCACAGAGTCCCTGGGGTCCTGTCCGTGGAACTGGAAGCTCTGCCCGCCACCCAGAGGTCCGTTCCTTTTCCCGTGGACCACACTTGCCAGCGCGTCTCCCACCCCGGCAGAGGCAGAGTGCCAGGGAAGAACTAGGGCCCCGGGGCCTCGATGAGGGGCGGGCCAGGGTTCCGCGCCTGGTGGGCAGGGGCCCGGGCGGGCCGGACCCACGCCCAGGGACCCCGTCTCCCGGGGGGACTCGGGCCTGAGACCTGCCTGGGGGGCTGAGAGTCTTTCTTGGCTCAAACGGCCCCACCCTGCCCCGAGGCGGCAAACCTGCACCGAGACGCTTCTACTCTCTAAAGTCTGGGCTGGACTTCGCGAGAAGGGACTGTGTCCGCTGGGACCCGGGTCCCACAGAGCTCGAACCCCCCTCCCCGTGAAGGCATCCGCGGCCTGTGGTCCTTGCTGTCCGCAAAAGGCATTCACCTGCGGAGAACCTGGGCCCAGGTGGGCGGGACCAGGCCCCACGGCAGGAGCCTAGGGAGGCCACTGGAGCCACGGGGGCCAGGGCGGGGCATTTTCCCGGGTGCTCTCTCGGGTCCCGGGTGCCCTCTCTCGCCCGGGGAGCGCCCACGCCGTCCCTTGAGCCCCGCAGGACGCCTGCATCCCGCCATAAGCGGCCCACCTCCTCCATGGAGCACGGACACAGGGGGCCGGGGTGCGAGCAACTGGCCTACGTGGCGGCAAACCCGCAGACCCCTCCGTCCCGTCCCCGCCACTGCGAAGATCCCCCTGTTCTTCCATCCGTAAAGGGGTCCCCCTTTACGGATGGAAGAACAGGGGGGAGGCGCCCAGGAGATGGCTTTTGTCCGAGCCGCGGCCGGGTGGTTTACGGGCCAAGAGGCGGGGCCGCGCAGGCGCAAGCAGGCCCCCCCACCGCAAGCATCCCTCCGGGCAACGTGCCCCCCCCCGCCCCCCCTTGAGATATCAGGCCAGGTTCACAGGGTCCCTGGGCTGGTGTCAGAGTTAACGGAAGCCCTCCCTGCCATCCAGAGGACCGTGCGTTTTCCCGTGGACCACACTTCCCAGCAGCTCTCCCACCCCCGCAGAGGCAGAGTGCCAGGGAAGAACTAGGGACCTGGGGCCGGGAAGAGGGGCCGGCCACGGTTCCGCGCCAGGTGGAGCGGGTCCCGGCGGGCGGGCGGGCGGGCGGGACCCTCGTCCACGGACCTGTTCTCCTGTGGGGAGTCTGGCCTGTGCCCCGCCTGGGAGGCTAAGAGCCTTGCTTCGCCTGCAACGCCCCCACCCTGCCACAAGGCGGCAGACTTGGGCCCAGCCGCTTCAACCCTCCAGTCTGTGCAGAAGCACCCAAAAATGGAGTGAGACCGCTGCGACCTCAGTCCCCCAGAGCTCGAACCCCCACCTCTGTGAGGGAATCGGCGGCCTCCTGTCCTTGGCGTCCGCAAAAGGCATTCACCTGCGGCGAACCAGGGCCTCGGGAGAGCAGGGCCAGGCCCCATGGTAGGAGCCCGGGGGAGGCAACGGCAGCCTCTGCGGCCAGGCCTCGGGCTCTCGCCGGGGCTCTCTCGGGGCACGGGCACCCTGTCTCGCCTAGAGAGTGCCCACGCCGTCCCTGGAGCCCCGCGAGACACCTGCTTCCCGTGATAAGAGGCCCCCTGCCTCCATGGAGCTTGGAACTCTGGGGCCGGGCTGCGGGTCACTGGGCTAAGTGGCTGGAGACGCGCAGACCCCTCCGTCCCGACCGCCCCACTGCGAAGATCCCCCTGTTCCTCCATCCGTAAGGGGGTCGCCCCTTACGGATGGAGGAACAGGGGGGAGTTCCCCAGGAGATGGCATTTGTCAGAGCCGCCGCTGGCCGGTTTCGGGCCAAGACGCGGGACCCGGCAGGCAGAGGGCAGGCAGCCCCACCAGAAGCCTCCCTCGGGGCAACGGGCCCCACCCCGGACATATCAGGCCCGCTTCACAGAGTCCCTGGGGTCCTGTCCGTGGAACTGGAAGCTCTGCCCGCCACCCAGAGGTCCGTTCCTTTTCCCGTGGACCACACTTGCCAGCGCGTCTCCCACCCCGGCAGAGGCAGAGTGCCAGGGAAGAACTAGGGCCCCGGGGCCTCGATGAGGGGCGGGCCAGGGTTCCGCGCCTGGTGGGCAGGGGCCCGGGCGGGCCGGACCCACGCCCAGGGACCCCGTCTCCCGGGGGGACTCGGGCCTGAGACCTGCCTGGGGGGCTGAGAGTCTTTCTTGGCTCAAACGGCCCCACCCTGCCCCGAGGCGGCAAACCTGCACCGAGACGCTTCTACTCTCTAAAGTCTGGGCTGGACTTCGCGAGAAGGGACTGTGTCCGCTGGGACCCGGGTCCCACAGAGCTCGAACCCCCCTCCCCGTGAAGGCATCCGCGGCCTGTGGTCCTTGCTGTCCGCAAAAGGCATTCACCTGCGGAGAACCTGGGCCCAGGTGGGCGGGACCAGGCCCCACGGCAGGAGCCTAGGGAGGCCACTGGAGCCACGGGGGCCAGGGCGGGGCATTTTCCCGGGTGCTGTCTCGGGTCCCGGGTGCCCTCTCTCGCCCGGGGAGCGCCCACGCCGTCCCTTGAGCCCCGCAGGACGCCTGCATCCCGCCATAAGCGGCCCACCTCCTCCATGGAGCACGGACACAGGGGGCCGGGGTGCGAGCAACTGGCCTACGTGGCGGCAAACCCGCAGACCCCTCCGTCCCGTCCCCGCCACTGCGAAGATCCCCCTGTTCTTCCATCCGTAAAGGGGTCCCCCTTTACGGATGGAAGAACAGGGGGGAGGCGCCCAGGAGATGGCTTTTGTCCGAGCCGCGGCCGGGTGGTTTACGGGCCAAGAGGCGGGGCCGCGCAGGCGCAAGCAGGCCCCCCCACCGCAAGCATCCCTCCGGGCAACGTGCCCCCCCCCGCCCCCCCTTGAGATATCAGGCCAGGTTCACAGGGTCCCTGGGCTGGTGTCAGAGTTAACGGAAGCCCTCCCTGCCATCCAGAGGACCGTGCGTTTTCCCGTGGACCACACTTCCCAGCAGCTCTCCCACCCCCGCAGAGGCAGAGTGCCAGGGAAGAACTAGGGACCTGGGGCCGGGAAGAGGGGCCGGCCACGGTTCCGCGCCAGGTGGAGCGGGTCCCGGCGGGCGGGCGGGCGGGCGGGACCCTCGTCCACGGACCTGTTCTCCTGTGGGGAGTCTGGCCTGTGCCCCGCCTGGGAGGCTAAGAGCCTTGCTTCGCCTGCAACGCCCCCACCCTGCCACAAGGCGGCAGACTTGGGCCCAGCCGCTTCAACCCTCCAGTCTGTGCAGAAGCACCCCAAAATGGAGTGAGACCGCTGCGACCACAGTCCCCCAGAGCTCGAACCCCCACCTCTGTGAGGGAATCGGCGGCCTCCTGTCCTTGGCGTCCGCAAGAGGCATTCACCTGCGGCGAACCAGGGCCTCGGGAGAGCAGGGCCAGGCCCCATGGTAGGAGCCCGGGGGAGGCAACGGCAGCCTCTGCGGCCAGGCCTCGGGCTCTCGCCGGGGCTCTCTCGGGGCACGGGCACCCTCTCTCGCCTAGAGAGTGCCCACGCCGTCCCTGGAGCCCCGCGAGACACCTGCTTCCCGTGATAAGAGGCCCCCTGCCTCCATGGAGCTTGGAACTCTGGGGCCGGGCTGCGGGTCACTGGGCTAAGTGGCTGGAGACGCGCAGACCCCTCCGTCCCGACCGCCCCACTGCGAAGATCCCCCTGTTCCTCCATCCGTAAGGGGGTCGCCCCTTACGGATGGAGGAACAGGGGGGAGGCCCCCAGGAGATGGCATTTGTCAGAGCCGCCGCTGGCCGGTTTCGGGCCAAGACGCGGGACCCGGCAGGCAGAGGGCAGGCAGCCCCACCAGAAGCCTCCCTCGGGGCAACGGGCCCCACCCCGGACATATCAGGCCCGCTTCACAGAGTCCCTGGGGTCCTGTCCGTGGAACTGGAAGCTCTGCCCGCCACCCAGAGGTCCGTTCCTTTTCCCGTGGACCACACTTGCCAGCGCGTCTCCCACCCCGGCAGAGGCAGAGTGCCAGGGAAGAACTAGGGCCCCGGGGCCTCGATGAGGGGCGGGCCAGGGTTCCGCGCCTGGTGGGCAGGGGCCCGGGCGGGCCGGACCCACGCCCAGGGACCCCGTCTCCCGGGGGGACTCGGGCCTGAGACCTGCCTGGGGGGCTGAGAGTCTTTCTTGGCTCAAACGGCCCCACCCTGCCCCGAGGCGGCAAACCTGCACCGAGACGCTTCTACTCTCTAAAGTCTGGGCTGGACTTCGCGAGAAGGGACTGTGTCCGCTGGGACCCGGGTCCCACAGAGCTCGAACCCCCCTCCCCGTGAAGGCATCCGCGGCCTGTGGTCCTTGCTGTCCGCAAAAGGCATTCACCTGCGGAGAACCTGGGCCCAGGTGGGCGGGACCAGGCCCCACGGCAGGAGCCTAGGGAGGCCACTGGAGCCACGGGGGCCAGGGCGGGGCATTTTCCCGGGTGCTCTCTCGGGTCCCGGGTGCCCTCTCTCGCCCGGGGAGTGCCCACGCCGTCCCTTGAGCCCCGCAGGACGCCTGCATCCCGCCATAAGCGGCCCACCTCCTCCATGGAGCACGGACACAGGGGGCCGGGGTGCGAGCAACTGGCCTACGTGGCGGCAAACCCGCAGACCCCTCCGTCCCGTCCCCGCCACTGCGAAGATCCCCCTGTTCTTCCATCCGTAAAGGGGTCCCCCTTTACGGATGGAAGAACAGGGGGGAGGCGCCCAGGAGATGGCTTTTGTCCGAGCCGCGGCCGGGTGGTTTACGGGCCAAGAGGCGGGGCCGCGCAGGCGCAAGCAGGCCCCCCCACCGCAAGCATCCCTCCGGGCAACGTGCCCCCCCCGCCCCCCCTTGAGATATCAGGCCAGGTTCACAGGGTCCCTGGGCTGGTGTCAGAGTTAACGGAAGCCCTCCCTGCCATCCAGAGGACCGTGCGTTTTCCCGTGGACCACACTTCCCAGCAGCTCTCCCACCCCCGCAGAGGCAGAGTGCCAGGGAAGAACTAGGGACCTGGGGCCGGGAAGAGGGGCCGGCCACGGTTCCGCGCCAGGTGGAGCGGGTCCCGGCGGGCGGGCGGGCGGGCGGGACCCTCGTCCACGGACCTGTTCTCCTGTGGGGAGTCTGGCCTGTGCCCCGCCTGGGAGGCTAAGAGCCTTGCTTCGCCTGCAACGCCCCCACCCTGCCACAAGGCGGCAGACTTGGGCCCAGCCGCTTCAACCCTCCAGTCTGTGCAGAAGCACCCAAAAATGGAGTGAGACCGCTGCGACCTCAGTCCCCCAGAGCTCGAACCCCCACCTCTGTGAGGGAATCGGCGGCCTCCTGTCCTTGGCGTCCGCAAAAGGCATTCACCTGCGGCGAACCAGGGCCTCGGGAGAGCAGGGCCAGGCCCCATGGTAGGAGCCCGGGGGAGGCAACGGCAGCCTCTGCGGCCAGGCCTCGGGCTCTCGCCGGGGCTCTCTCGGGGCACGGGCACCCTCTCTCGCCTAGAGAGTGCCCACGCCGTCCCTGGAGCCCCGCGAGACACCTGCTTCCCGTGATAAGAGGCCCCCTGCCTCCATGGAGCTTGGAACTCTGGGGCCGGGCTGCGGGTCACTGGGCTAAGTGGCTGGAGACGCGCAGACCCCTCCGTCCCGACCGCCCCACTGCGAAGATCCCCCTGTTCCTCCATCCGTAAGGGGGTCGCCCCTTACGGATGGAGGAACAGGGGGGAGGCCCCCAGGAGATGGCATTTGTCAGAGCCGCCGCTGGCCGGTTTCGGGCCAAGACGCGGGACCCGGCAGGCAGAGGGCAGGCAGCCCCACCAGAAGCCTCCCTCGGGGCAACGGGCCCCACCCCGGACATATCAGGCCCGCTTCACAGAGTCCCTGGGGTCCTGTCCGTGGAACTGGAAGCTCTGCCCGCCACCCAGAGGTCCGTTCCTTTTCCCGTGGACCACACTTGCCAGCGCGTCTCCCACCCCGGCAGAGGCAGAGTGCCAGGGAAGAACTAGGGCCCCGGGGCCTCGATGAGGGGCGGGCCAGGGTTCCGCGCCTGGTGGGCAGGGGCCCGGGCGGGCCGGACCCACGCCCAGGGACCCCGTCTCCCGGGGGGACTCGGGCCTGAGACCTGCCTGGGGGGCTGAGAGTCTTTCTTGGCTCAAACGGCCCCACCCTGCCCCGAGGCGGCAAACCTGCACCGAGACGCTTCTACTCTCTAAAGTCTGGGCTGGACTTCGCGAGAAGGGACTGTGTCCGCTGGGACCCGGGTCCCACAGAGCTCGAACCCCCCTCCCCGTGAAGGCATCCGCGGCCTGTGGTCCTTGCTGTCCGCAAAAGGCATTCACCTGCGGAGAACCTGGGCCCAGGTGGGCGGGACCAGGCCCCACGGCAGGAGCCTAGGGAGGCCACTGGAGCCACGGGGGCCAGGGCGGGGCATTTTCCCGGGTGCTCTCTCGGGTCCCGGGTGCCCTCTCTCGCCCGGGGAGCGCCCACGCCGTCCCTTGAGCCCCGCAGGACGCCTGCATCCCGCCATAAGCGTCCCACCTCCTCCATGGAGCACGGACACAGGGGGCCGGGGTGCGAGCAACTGGCCTACGTGGCGGCAAACCCGCAGACCCCTCCGTCCCGTCCCCGCCACTGCGAAGATCCCCCTGTTCTTCCATCCGTAAAGGGGTCCCCCTTTACGGATGGAAGAACAGGGGGGAGGCGCCCAGGAGATGGCTTTTGTCCGAGCCGCGGCCGGGTGGTTTACGGGCCAAGAGGCGGGGCCGCGCAGGCGCAAGCAGGCCCCCCCACCGCAAGCATCCCTCCGGGCAACGTGCCCCCCCCCGCCCCCCCTTGAGATATCAGGCCAGGTTCACAGGGTCCCTGGGCTGGTGTCAGAGTTAACGGAAGCCCTCCCTGCCATCCAGAGGACCGTGCGTTTTCCCGTGGACCACACTTCCCAGCAGCTCTCCCACCCCCGCAGAGGCAGAGTGCCAGGGAAGAACTAGGGACCTGGGGCCGGGAAGAGGGGCCGGCCACGGTTCCGCGCCAGGTGGAGCGGGTCCCGGCGGGCGGGCGGGCGGGCGGGACCCTCGTCCACGGACCTGTTCTCCTGTGGGGAGTCTGGCCTGTGCCCCGCCTGGGAGGCTAAGAGCCTTGCTTCGCCTGCAACGCCCCCACCCTGCCACAAGGCGGCAGACTTGGGCCCAGCCGCTTCAACCCTCCAGTCTGTGCAGAAGCACCCAAAAATGGAGTGAGACCGCTGCGACCTCAGTCCCCCAGAGCTCGAACCCCCACCTCTGTGAGGGAATCGGCGGCCTCCTGTCCTTGGCGTCCGCAAGAGGCATTCACCTGCGGCGAACCAGGGCCTCGGGAGAGCAGGGCCAGGCCCCATGGTAGGAGCCCGGGGGAGGCAACGGCAGCCTCTGCGGCCAGGCCTCGGGCTCTCGCCGGGGCTCTCTCGGGGCACGGGCACCCTGTCTCGCCTAGAGAGTGCCCACGCCGTCCCTGGAGCCCCGCGAGACACCTGCTTCCCGTGATAAGAGGCCCCCTGCCTCCATGGAGCTTGGAACTCTGGGGCCGGGCTGCGGGTCACTGGGCTAAGTGGCTGGAGACGCGCAGACCCCTCCGTCCCGACCGCCCCACTGCGAAGATCCCCCTGTTCCTCCATCCGTAAGGGGGTCGCCCCTTACGGATGGAGGAACAGGGGGGAGTTCCCCAGGAGATGGCATTTGTCAGAGCCGCCGCTGGCCGGTTTAGGGCCAAGACGCGGGACCCGGCAGGCAGAGGGCAGGCAGCCCCACCAGAAGCCTCCCTCGGGGCAACGGGCCCCACCCCGGACATATCAGGCCCGCTTCACAGAGTCCCTGGGGTCCTGTCCGTGGAACTGGAAGCTCTGCCCGCCACCCAGAGGTCCGTTCCTTTTCCCGTGGACCACACTTGCCAGCGCGTCTCCCACCCCGGCAGAGGCAGAGTGCCAGGGAAGAACTAGGGCCCCGGGGCCTCGATGAGGGGCGGGCCAGGGTTCCGCGCCTGGTGGGCAGGGGCCCGGGCGGGCCGGACCCACGCCCAGGGACCCCGTCTCCCGGGGGGACTCGGGCCTGAGACCTGCCTGGGGGGCTGAGAGTCTTTCTTGGCTCAAACGGCCCCACCCTGCCCCGAGGCGGCAAACCTGCACCGAGACGCTTCTACTCTCTAAAGTCTGGGCTGGACTTCGCGAGAAGGGACTGTGTCCGCTGGGACCCGGGTCCCACAGAGCTCGAACCCCCCTCCCCGTGAAGGCATCCGCGGCCTGTGGTCCTTGCTGTCCGCAAAAGGCATTCACCTGCGGAGAACCTGGGCCCAGGTGGGCGGGACCAGGCCCCACGGCAGGAGCCTAGGGAGGCCACTGGAGCCACGGGGGCCAGGGCGGGGCATTTTCCCGGGTGCTCTCTCGGGTCCCGGGTGCCCTCTCTCGCCCGGGGAGTGCCCACGCCGTCCCTTGAGCCCCGCAGGACGCCTGCATCCCGCCATAAGCGGCCCACCTCCTCCATGGAGCACGGACACAGGGGGCCGGGGTGCGAGCAACTGGCCTACGTGGCGGCAAACCCGCAGACCCCTCCGTCCCGTCCCCGCCACTGCGAAGATCCCCCTGTTCTTCCATCCGTAAAGGGGTCCCCCTTTACGGATGGAAGAACAGGGGGGAGGCGCCCAGGAGATGGCTTTTGTCCGAGCCGCGGCCGGGTGGTTTACGGGCCAAGAGGCGGGGCCGCGCAGGCGCAAGCAGGCCCCCCCACCGCAAGCATCCCTCCGGGCAACGTGCCCCCCCCCGCCCCCCCTTGAGATATCAGGCCAGGTTCACAGGGTCCCTGGGCTGGTGTCAGAGTTAACGGAAGCCCTCCCTGCCATCCAGAGGACCGTGCGTTTTCCCGTGGACCACACTTCCCAGCAGCTCTCCCACCCCCGCAGAGGCAGAGTGCCAGGGAAGAACTAGGGACCTGGGGCCGGGAAGAGGGGCCGGCCACGGTTCCGCGCCAGGTGGAGCGGGTCCCGGCGGGCGGGCGGGCGGGCGGGACCCTCGTCCACGGACCTGTTCTCCTGTGGGGAGTCTGGCCTGTGCCCCGCCTGGGAGGCTAAGAGCCTTGCTTCGCCTGCAACGCCCCCACCCTGCCACAAGGCGGCAGACTTGGGCCCAGCCGCTTCAACCCTCCAGTCTGTGCAGAAGCACCCAAAAATGGAGTGAGACCGCTGCGACCTCAGTCCCCCAGAGCTCGAACCCCCACCTCTGTGAGGGAATCGGCGGCCTCCTGTCCTTGGCCTCCGCAAAAGGCATTCACCTGCGGCGAACCAGGGCCTCGGGAGAGCAGGGCCAGGCCCCATGGTAGGAGCCCGGGGGAGGCAACGGCAGCCTCTGCGGCCAGGCCTCGGGCTCTCGCCGGGGCTCTCTCGGGGCACGGGCACCCTCTCTCGCCTAGAGAGTGCCCACGCCGTCCCTGGAGCCCCGCGAGACACCTGCTTCCCGTGATAAGAGGCCCCCTGCCTCCATGGAGCTTGGAACTCTGGGGCCGGGCTGCGGATCACTGGGCTAAGTGGCTGGAGACGCGCAGACCCCTCCGTCCCGACCGCCCCACTGCGAAGATCCCCCTGTTCCTCCATCCGTAAGGGGGTCGCCCCTTACGGATGGAGGAACAGGGGGGAGTTCCCCAGGAGATGGCATTTGTCAGAGCCGCCGCTGGCCGGTTTCGGGCCAAGACGCGGGACCCGGCAGGCAGAGGGCAGGCAGCCCCACCAGAAGCCTCCCTCGGGGCAACGGGCCCCACCCCGGACATATCAGGCCCGCTTCACAGAGTCCCTGGGGTCCTGTCCGTGGAACTGGAAGCTCTGCCCGCCACCCAGAGGTCCGTTCCTTTTCCCGTGGACCACACTTGCCAGCGCGTCTCCCACCCCGGCAGAGGCAGAGTGCCAGGGAAGAACTAGGGCCCCGGGGCCTCGATGAGGGGCGGGCCAGGGTTCCGCGCCTGGTGGGCAGGGGCCCGGGCGGGCCGGACCCACGCCCAGGGACCCCGTCTCCCGGGGGGACTCGGGCCTGAGACCTGCCTGGGGGGCTGAGAGTCTTTCTTGGCTCAAACGGCCCCACCCTGCCCCGAGGCGGCAAACCTGCACCGAGACGCTTCTACTCTCTAAAGTCTGGGCTGGACTTCGCGAGAAGGGACTGTGTCCGCTGGGACCCGGGTCCCACAGAGCTCGAACCCCCCTCCCCGTGAAGGCATCCGCGGCCTGTGGTCCTTGCTGTCCGCAAAAGGCATTCACCTGAGGAGAACCTGGGCCCAGGTGGGCGGGACCAGGCCCCACGGCAGGAGCCTAGGGAGGCCACTGGAGCCACGGGGGCCAGGGCGGGGCATTTTCCCGGGTGCTCTCTCGGGTCCCGGGTGCCCTCTCTCGCCCGGGGAGCGCCCACGCCGTCCCTTGAGCCCCGCAGGACGCCTGCATCCCGCCATAAGCGGCCCACCTCCTCCATGGAGCACGGACACAGGGGGCCGGGGTGCGAGCAACTGGCCTACGTGGCGGCAAACCCGCAGACCCCTCCGTCCCGTCCCCGCCACTGCGAAGATCCCCCTGTTCTTCCATCCGTAAAGGGGTCCCCCTTTACGGATGGAAGAACAGGGGGGAGGCGCCCAGGAGATGGCTTTTGTCCGAGCCGCGGCCGGGTGGTTTACGGGCCAAGAGGCGGGGCCGCGCAGGCGCAAGCAGGCCCCCCCACCGCAAGCATCCCTCCGGGCAACGTGCCCCCCCCCGCCCCCCCTTGAGATATCAGGCCAGGTTCACAGGGTCCCTGGGCTGGTGTCAGAGTTAACGGAAGCCCTCCCTGCCATCCAGAGGACCGTGCGTTTTCCCGTGGACCACACTTCCCAGCAGCTCTCCCACCCCCGCAGAGGCAGAGTGCCAGGGAAGAACTAGGGACCTGGGGCCGGGAAGAGGGGCCGGCCACGGTTCCGCGCCAGGTGGAGCGGGTCCCGGCGGGCGGGCGGGCGGGCGGGACCCTCGTCCACGGACCTGTTCTCCTGTGGGGAGTCTGGCCTGTGCCCCGCCTGGGAGGCTAAGAGCCTTGCTTCGCCTGCAACGCCCCCACCCTGCCACAAGGCGGCAGACTTGGGCCCAGCCGCTTCAACCCTCCAGTCTGTGCAGAAGCACCCAAAAATGGAGTGAGACCGCTGCGACCTCAGTCCCCCAGAGCTCGAACCCCCACCTCTGTGAGGGAATCGGCGGCCTCCTGTCCTTGGCGTCCGCAAAAGGCATTCACCTGCGGCGAACCAGGGCCTCGGGAGAGCAGGGCCAGGCCCCATGGTAGGAGCCCGGGGGAGGCAACGGCAGCCTCTGCGGCCAGGCCTCGGGCTCTCGCCGGGGCTCTCTCGGGGCACGGGCACCCTCTCTCGCCTAGAGAGTGCCCACGCCGTCCCTGGAGCCCCGCGAGACACCTGCTTCCCGTGATAAGAGGCCCCCTGCCTCCATGGAGCTTGGAACTCTGGGGCCGGGCTGCGGGTCACTGGGCTAAGTGGCTGGAGACGCGCAGACCCCTCCGTCCCGACCGCCCCACTGCGAAGATCCCCCTGTTCCTCCATCCGTAAGGGGGTCGCCCCTTACGGATGGAGGAACAGGGGGGAGTTCCCCAGGAGATGGCATTTGTCAGAGCCGCCGCTGGCCGGTTTCGGGCCAAGACGCGGGACCCGGCAGGCAGAGGGCAGGCAGCCCCACCAGAAGCCTCCCTCGGGGCAACGGGCCCCACCCCGGACATATCAGGCCCGCTTCACAGAGTCCCTGGGGTCCTGTCCGTGGAACTGGAAGCTCTGCCCGCCACCCAGAGGTCCGTTCCTTTTCCCGTGGACCACACTTGCCAGCGCGTCTCCCACCCCGGCAGAGGCAGAGTGCCAGGGAAGAACTAGGGCCCCGGGGCCTCGATGAGGGGCGGGCCAGGGTTCCGCGCCTGGTGGGCAGGGGCCCGGGCGGGCCGGACCCACGCCCAGGGACCCCGTCTCCCGGGGGGACTCGGGCCTGAGACCTGCCTGGGGGGCTGAGAGTCTTTCTTGGCTCAAACGGCCCCACCCTGCCCCGAGGCGGCAAACCTGCACCGAGACGCTTCTACTCTCTAAAGTCTGGGCTGGACTTCGCGAGAAGGGACTGTGTCCGCTGGGACCCGGGTCCCACAGAGCTCGAACCCCCCTCCCCGTGAAGGCATCCGCGGCCTGTGGTCCTTGCTGTCCGCAAAAGGCATTCACCTGCGGAGAACCTGGGCCCAGGTGGGCGGGACCAGGCCCCACGGCAGGAGCCTAGGGAGGCCACTGGAGCCACGGGGGCCAGGGCGGGGCATTTTCCCGGGTGCTCTCTCGGGTCCCGGGTGCCCTCTCTCGCCCGGGGAGTGCCCACGCCGTCCCTTGAGCCCCGCAGGACGCCTGCATCCCGCCATAAGCGGCCCACCTCCTCCATGGAGCACGGACACAGGGGGCCGGGGTGCGAGCAACTGGCCTACGTGGCGGCAAACCCGCAGACCCCTCCGTCCCGTCCCCGCCACTGCGAAGATCCCCCTGTTCTTCCATCCGTAAAGGGGTCCCCCTTTACGGATGGAAGAACAGGGGGGAGGCGCCCAGGAGATGGCTTTTGTCCGAGCCGCGGCCGGGTAGTTTACGGGCCAAGAGGCGGGGCCGCGCAGGCGCAAGCAGGCCCCCCCACCGCAAGCATCCCTCCGGGCAACGTGCCCCCCCCCCGCCCCCCCTTGAGATATCAGGCCAGGTTCACAGGGTCCCTGGGCTGGTGTCAGAGTTAACGGAAGCCCTCCCTGCCATCCAGAGGACCGTGCGTTTTCCCGTGGACCACACTTCCCAGCAGCTCTCCCACCCCCGCAGAGGCAGAGTGCCAGGGAAGAACTAGGGACCTGGGGCCGGGAAGAGGGGCCGGCCACGGTTCCGCGCCAGGTGGAGCGGGTCCCGGCGGGCGGGCGGGCGGGCGGGACCCTCGTCCACGGACCTGTTCTCCTGTGGGGAGTCTGGCCTGTGCCCCGCCTGGGAGGCTAAGAGCCTTGCTTCGCCTGCAACGCCCCCACCCTGCCACAAGGCGGCAGACTTGGGCCCAGCCGCTTCAACCCTCCAGTCTGTGCAGAAGCACACAAAAATGGAGTGAGACCGCTGCGACCTCAGTCCCCCAGAGCTCGAACCCCCACCTCTGTGAGGGAATCGGCGGCCTCCTGTCCTTGGCGTCCGCAAGAGGCATTCACCTGCGGCGAACCAGGGCCTCGGGAGAGCAGGGCCAGGCCCCATGGTAGGAGCCCGGGGGAGGCAACGGCAGCCTCTGCGGCCAGGCCTCGGGCTCTCGCCGGGGCTCTCTCGGGGCACGGGCACCCTCTCTCGCCTAGAGAGTGCCCACGCCGTCCCTGGAGCCCCGCGAGACACCTGCTTCCCGTGATAAGAGGCCCCCTGCCTCCATGGAGCTTGGAACTCTGGGGCCGGGCTGCGGGTCACTGGGCTAAGTGGCTGGAGACGCGCAGACCCCTCCGTCCCGACCGCCCCACTGCGAAGATCCCCCTGTTCCTCCATCCGTAAGGGGGTCGCCCCTCACGGATGGAGGAACAGGGGGGAGGCCCCCAGGAGATGGCATTTGTCAGAGCCGCCGCTGGCCGGTTTCGGGCCAAGACGCGGGACCCGGCAGGCAGAGGGCAGGCAGCCCCACCAGAAGCCTCCCTCGGGGCAACGGGCCCCACCCCGGACATATCAGGCCCGCTTCACAGAGTCCCTGGGGTCCTGTCCGTGGAACTGGAAGCTCTGCCCGCCACCCAGAGGTCCGTTCCTTTTCCCGTGGACCACACTTGCCAGCGCGTCTCCCACCCCGGCAGAGGCAGAGTGCCAGGGAAGAACTAGGGCCCCGGGGCCTCGATGAGGGGCGGGCCAGGGTTCCGCGCCTGGTGGGCAGGGGCCCGGGCGGGCCGGACCCACGCCCAGGGACCCCGTCTCCCGGGGGGACTCGGGCCTGAGACCTGCCTGGGGGGCTGAGAGTCTTTCTTGGCTCAAACGGCCCCACCCTGCCCCGAGGCGGCAAACCTGCACCGAGACGCTTCTACTCTCTAAAGTCTGGGCTGGACTTCGCGAGAAGGGACTGTGTCCGCTGGGACCCGGGTCCCACAGAGCTCGAACCCCCCTCCCCGTGAAGGCATCCGCGGCCTGTGGTCCTTGCTGTCCGCAAAAGGCATTCACCTGCGGAGAACCTGGGCCCAGGTGGGCGGGACCAGGCCCCACGGCAGGAGCCTAGGGAGGCCACTGGAGCCACGGGGGCCAGGGCGGGGCATTTTCCCGGGTGCTCTCTCGGGTCCCGGGTGCCCTCTCTCGCCCGGGGAGTGCCCACGCCGTCCCTTGAGCCCCGCAGGACGCCTGCATCCCGCCATAAGCGGCCCACCTCCTCCATGGAGCACGGACACAGGGGGCCGGGGTGCGAGCAACTGGCCTACGTGGCGGCAAACCCGCAGACCCCTCCGTCCCGTCCCCGCCACTGCGAAGATCCCCCTGTTCTTCCATCCGTAAAGGGGTCCCCCTTTACGGATGGAAGAACAGGGGGGAGGCGCCCAGGAGATGGCTTTTGTCCGAGCCGCGGCCGGGTGGTTTACGGGCCAAGAGGCGGGGCCGCGCAGGCGCAAGCAGGCCCCCCCACCGCAAGCATCCCTCCGGGCAACGTGCCCCCCCCCCGCCCCCCCTTGAGATATCAGGCCAGGTTCACAGGGTCCCTGGGCTGGTGTCAGAGTTAACGGAAGCCCTCCCTGCCATCCAGAGGACCGTGCGTTTTCCCGTGGACCACACTTCCCAGCAGCTCTCCCACCCCCGCAGAGGCAGAGTGCCAGGGAAGAACTAGGGACCTGGGGCCGGGAAGAGGGGCCGGCCACGGTTCCGCGCCAGGTGGAGCGGGTCCCGGCGGGCGGGCGGGCGGGCGGGACCCTCGTCCACGGACCTGTTCTCCTGTGGGGAGTCTGGCCTGTGCCCCGCCTGGGAGGCTAAGAGCCTTGCTTCGCCTGCAACGCCCCCACCCTGCCACAAGGCGGCAGACTTGGGCCCAGCCGCTTCAACCCTCCAGTCTGTGCAGAAGCACACAAAAATGGAGTGAGACCGCTGCGACCTCAGTCCCCCAGAGCTCGAACCCCCACCTCTGTGAGGGAATCGGCGGCCTCCTGTCCTTGGCGTCCGCAAAAGGCATTCACCTGCGGCGAACCAGGGCCTCGGGAGAGCAGGGCCAGGCCCCATGGTAGGAGCCCGGGGGAGGCAACGGCAGCCTCTGCGGCCAGGCCTCGGGCTCTCGCCGGGGCTCTCTCGGGGCACGGGCACCCTCTCTCGCCTAGAGAGTGCCCACGCCGTCCCTGGAGCCCCGCGAGACACCTGCTTCCCGTGACAAGAGGCCCCCTGCCTCCATGGAGCTTGGAACTCTGGGGCCGGGCTGCGGGTCACTGGGCTAAGTGGCTGGAGACGCGCAGACCCCTCCGTCCCGACCGCCCCACTGCGAAGATCCCCCTGTTCCTCCATCCGTAAGGGGGTCGCCCCTTACGGATGGAGGAACAGGGGGGAGTTCCCCAGGAGATGGCATTTGTCAGAGCCGCCGCTGGCCGGTTTCGGGCCAAGACGCGGGACCCGGCAGGCAGAGGGCAGGCAGCCCCACCAGAAGCCTCCCTCGGGGCAACGGGCCCCACCCCGGACATATCAGGCCCGCTTCACAGAGTCCCTGGGGTCCTGTCCGTGGAACTGGAAGCTCTGCCCGCCACCCAGAGGTCCGTTCCTTTTCCCGTGGACCACACTTGCCAGCGCGTCTCCCACCCCGGCAGAGGCAGAGTGCCAGGGAAGAACTAGGGCCCCGGGGCCTCGATGAGGGGCGGGCCACGGTTCCGCGCCTGGTGGGCAGGGGCCCGGGCGGGCCGGACCCACGCCCAGGGACCCCGTCTCCCGGGGGGACTCGGGCCTGAGACCTGCCTGGGGGGCTGAGAGTCTTTCTTGGCTCAAACGGCCCCACCCTGCCCCGAGGCGGCAAACCTGCACCGAGACGCTTCTACTCTCTAAAGTCTGGGCTGGACTTCGCGAGAAGGGACTGTGTCCGCTGGGACCCGGGTCCCACAGAGCTCGAACCCCCCTCCCCGTGAAGGCATCCGCGGCCTGTGGTCCTTGCTGTCCGCAAAAGGCATTCACCTGCGGAGAACCTGGGCCCAGGTGGGCGGGACCAGGCCCCACGGCAGGAGCCTAGGGAGGCCACTGGAGCCACGGGGGCCAGGGCGGGGCATTTTCCCGGGTGCTCTCTCGGGTCCCGGGTGCCCTCTCTCGCCCGGGGAGTGCCCACGCCGTCCCTTGAGCCCCGCAGGACGCCTGCATCCCGCCATAAGCGGCCCACCTCCTCCATGGAGCACGGACACAGGGGGCCGGGGTGCGAGCAACTGGCCTACGTGGCGGCAAACCCGCAGACCCCTCCGTCCCGTCCCCGCCACTGCGAAGATCCCCCTGTTCTTCCATCCGTAAAGGGGTCCCCCTTTACGGATGGAAGAACAGGGGGGAGGCGCCCAGGAGATGGCTTTTGTCCGAGCCGCGGCCGGGTAGTTTACGGGCCAAGAGGCGGGGCCGCGCAGGCGCAAGCAGGCCCCCCCACCGCAAGCATCCCTCCGGGCAACGTGCCCCCCCCCCGCCCCCCCTTGAGATATCAGGCCAGGTTCACAGGGTCCCTGGGCTGGTGTCAGAGTTAACGGAAGCCCTCCCTGCCATCCAGAGGACCGTGCGTTTTCCCGTGGACCACACTTCCCAGCAGCTCTCCCACCCCCGCAGAGGCAGAGTGCCAGGGAAGAACTAGGGACCTGGGGCCGGGAAGAGGGGCCGGCCACGGTTCCGCGCCAGGTGGAGCGGGTCCCGGCGGGCGGGCGGGCGGGCGGGACCCTCGTCCACGGACCTGTTCTCCTGTGGGGAGTCTGGCCTGTGCCCCGCCTGGGAGGCTAAGAGCCTTGCTTCGCCTGCAACGCCCCCACCCTGCCACAAGGCGGCAGACTTGGGCCCAGCCGCTTCAACCCTCCAGTCTGTGCAGAAGCACACAAAAATGGAGTGAGACCGCTGCGACCTCAGTCCCCCAGAGCTCGAACCCCCACCTCTGTGAGGGAATCGGCGGCCTCCTGTCCTTGGCGTCCGCAAGAGGCATTCACCTGCGGCGAACCAGGGCCTCGGGAGAGCAGGGCCAGGCCCCATGGTAGGAGCCCGGGGGAGGCAACGGCAGCCTCTGCGGCCAGGCCTCGGGCTCTCGCCGGGGCTCTCTCGGGGCACGGGCACCCTCTCTCGCCTAGAGAGTGCCCACGCCGTCCCTGGAGCCCCGCGAGACACCTGCTTCCCGTGATAAGAGGCCCCCTGCCTCCATGGAGCTTGGAACTCTGGGGCCGGGCTGCGGGTCACTGGGCTAAGTGGCTGGAGACGCGCAGACCCCTCCGTCCCGACCGCCCCACTGCGAAGATCCCCCTGTTCCTCCATCCGTAAGGGGGTCGCCCCTTACGGATGGAGGAACAGGGGGGAGGCCCCCAGGAGATGGCATTTGTCAGAGCCGCCGCTGGCCGGTTTCGGGCCAAGACGCGGGACCCGGCAGGCAGAGGGCAGGCAGCCCCACCAGAAGCCTCCCTCGGGGCAACGGGCCCCACCCCGGACATATCAGGCCCGCTTCACAGAGTCCCTGGGGTCCTGTCCGTGGAACTGGAAGCTCTGCCCGCCACCCAGAGGTCCGTTCCTTTTCCCGTGGACCACACTTGCCAGCGCGTCTCCCACCCCGGCAGAGGCAGAGTGCCAGGGAAGAACTAGGGCCCCGGGGCCTCGATGAGGGGCGGGCCAGGGTTCCGCGCCTGGTGGGCAGGGGCCCGGGCGGGCCGGACCCACGCCCAGGGACCCCGTCTCCCGGGGGGACTCGGGCCTGAGACCTGCCTGGGGGGCTGAGAGTCTTTCTTGGCTCAAACGGCCCCACCCTGCCCCGAGGCGGCAAACCTGCACCGAGACGCTTCTACTCTCTAAAGTCTGGGCTGGACTTCGCGAGAAGGGACTGTGTCCGCTGGGACCCGGGTCCCACAGAGCTCGAACCCCCCTCCCCGTGAAGGCATCCGCGGCCTGTGGTCCTTGCTGTCCGCAAAAGGCATTCACCTGCGGAGAACCTGGGCCCAGGTGGGCGGGACCAGGCCCCACGGCAGGAGCCTAGGGAGGCCACTGGAGCCACGGGGGCCAGGGCGGGGCATTTTCCCGGGTGCTCTCTCGGGTCCCGGGTGCCCTCTCTCGCCCGGGGAGTGCCCACGCCGTCCCTTGAGCCCCGCAGGACGCCTGCATCCCGCCATAAGCGGCCCACCTCCTCCATGGAGCACGGACACAGGGGGCCGGGGTGCGAGCAACTGGCCTACGTGGCGGCAAACCCGCAGACCCCTCCGTCCCGTCCCCGCCACTGCGAAGATCCCCCTGTTCTTCCATCCGTAAAGGGGTCCCCCTTTACGGATGGAAGAACAGGGGGGAGGCGCCCAGGAGATGGCTTTTGTCCGAGCCGCGGCCGGGTGGTTTACGGGCCAAGAGGCGGGGCCGCGCAGGCGCAAGCAGGCCCCCCCACCGCAAGCATCCCTCCGGGCAACGTGCCCCCCCCCGCCCCCCCTTGAGATATCAGGCCAGGTTCACAGGGTCCCTGGGCTGGTGTCAGAGTTAACGGAAGCCCTCCCTGCCATCCAGAGGACCGTGCGTTTTCCCGTGGACCACACTTCCCAGCAGCTCTCCCACCCCCGCAGAGGCAGAGTGCCAGGGAAGAACTAGGGACCTGGGGCCGGGAAGAGGGGCCGGCCACGGTTCCGCGCCAGGTGGAGCGGGTCCCGGCGGGCGGGCGGGCGGGCGGGACCCTCGTCCACGGACCTGTTCTCCTGTGGGGAGTCTGGCCTGTGCCCCGCCTGGGAGGCTAAGAGCCTTGCTTCGCCTGCAACGCCCCCACCCTGCCACAAGGCGGCAGACTTGGGCCCAGCCGCTTCAACCCTCCAGTCTGTGCAGAAGCACACAAAAATGGAGTGAGACCGCTGCGACCTCAGTCCCCCAGAGCTCGAACCCCCACCTCTGTGAGGGAATCGGCGGCCTCCTGTCCTTGGCGTCCGCAAAAGGCATTCACCTGCGGCGAACCAGGGCCTCGGGAGAGCAGGGCCAGGCCCCATGGTAGGAGCCCGGGGGAGGCAACGGCAGCCTCTGCGGCCAGGCCTCGGGCTCTCGCCGGGGCTCTCTCGGGGCACGGGCACCCTCTCTCGCCTAGAGAGTGCCCACGCCGTCCCTGGAGCCCCGCGAGACACCTGCTTCCCGTGACAAGAGGCCCCCTGCCTCCATGGAGCTTGGAACTCTGGGGCCGGGCTGCGGGTCACTGGGCTAAGTGGCTGGAGACGCGCAGACCCCTCCGTCCCGACCGCCCCACTGCGAAGATCCCCCTGTTCCTCCATCCGTAAGGGGGTCGCCCCTTACGGATGGAGGAACAGGGGGGAGGCCCCCAGGAGATGGCATTTGTCAGAGCCGCCGCTGGCCGGTTTCGGGCCAAGACGCGGGACCCGGCAGGCAGAGGGCAGGCAGCCCCACCAGAAGCCTCCCTCGGGGCAACGGGCCCCACCCCGGACATATCAGGCCCGCTTCACAGAGTCCCTGGGGTCCTGTCCGTGGAACTGGAAGCTCTGCCCGCCACCCAGAGGTCCGTTCCTTTTCCCGTGGACCACACTTGCCAGCGCGTCTCCCACCCCGGCAGAGGCAGAGTGCCAGGGAAGAACTAGGGCCCCGGGGCCTCGATGAGGGGCGGGCCAGGGTTCCGCGCCTGGTGGGCAGGGGCCCGGGCGGGCCGGACCCACGCCCAGGGACCCCGTCTCCCGGGGGGACTCGGGCCTGAGACCTGCCTGGGGGGCTGAGAGTCTTTCTTGGCTCAAACGGCCCCACCCTGCCCCGAGGCGGCAAACCTGCACCGAGACGCTTCTACTCTCTAAAGTCTGGGCTGGACTTCGCGAGAAGGGACTGTGTCCGCTGGGACCCGGGTCCCACAGAGCTCGAACCCCCCTCCCCGTGAAGGCATCCGCGGCCTGTGGTCCTTGCTGTCCGCAAAAGGCATTCACCTGCGGAGAACCTGGGCCCAGGTGGGCGGGACCAGGCCCCACGGCAGGAGCCTAGGGAGGCCACTGGAGCCACGGGGGCCAGGGCGGGGCATTTTCCCGGGTGCTCTCTCGGGTCCCGGGTGCCCTCTCTCGCCCGGGGAGTGCCCACGCCGTCCCTTGAGCCCCGCAGGACGCCTGCATCCCGCCATAAGCGGCCCACCTCCTCCATGGAGCACGGACACAGGGGGCCGGGGTGCGAGCAACTGGCCTACGTGGCGGCAAACCCGCAGACCCCTCCGTCCCGTCCCCGCCACTGCGAAGATCCCCCTGTTCTTCCATCCGTAAAGGGGTCCCCCTTTACGGATGGAAGAACAGGGGGGAGGCGCCCAGGAGATGGCTTTTGTCCGAGCCGCGGCCGGGTGGTTTACGGGCCAAGAGGCGGGGCCGCGCAGGCGCAAGCAGGCCCCCCCACCGCAAGCATCCCTCCGGGCAACGTGCCCCCCCCCGCCCCCCCTTGAGATATCAGGCCAGGTTCACAGGGTCCCTGGGCTGGTGTCAGAGTTAACGGAAGCCCTCCCTGCCATCCAGAGGACCGTGCGTTTTCCCGTGGACCACACTTCCCAGCAGCTCTCCCACCCCCGCAGAGGCAGAGTGCCAGGGAAGAACTAGGGACCTGGGGCCGGGAAGAGGGGCCGGCCACGGTTCCGCGCCAGGTGGAGCGGGTCCCGGCGGGCGGGCGGGCGGGCGGGACCCTCGTCCACGGACCTGTTCTCCTGTGGGGAGTCTGGCCTGTGCCCCGCCTGGGAGGCTAAGAGCCTTGCTTCGCCTGCAACGCCCCCACCCTGCCACAAGGCGGCAGACTTGGGCCCAGCCGCTTCAACCCTCCAGTCTGTGCAGAAGCACCCAAAAATGGAGTGAGACCGCTGCGACCTCAGTCCCCCAGAGCTCGAACCCCCACCTCTGTGAGGGAATCGGCGGCCTCCTGTCCTTGGCGTCCGCAAAAGGCATTCACCTGCGGCGAACCAGGGCCTCGGGAGAGCAGGGCCAGGCCCCATGGTAGGAGCCCGGGGGAGGCAACGGCAGCCTCTGCGGCCAGGCCTCGGGCTCTCGCCGGGGCTCTCTCGGGGCACGGGCACCCTCTCTCGCCTAGAGAGTGCCCACGCCGTCCCTGGAGCCCCGCGAGACACCTGCTTCCCGTGATAAGAGGCCCCCTGCCTCCATGGAGCTTGGAACTCTGGGGCCGGGCTGCGGGTCACTGGGCTAAGTGGCTGGAGACGCGCAGACCCCTCCGTCCCGACCGCCCCACTGCGAAGATCCCCCTGTTCCTCCATCCGTAAGGGGGTCGCCCCTTACGGATGGAGGAACAGGGGGGAGGCCCCCAGGAGATGGCATTTGTCAGAGCCGCCGCTGGCCGGTTTCGGGCCAAGACGCGGGACCCGGCAGGCAGAGGGCAGGCAGCCCCACCAGAAGCCTCCCTCGGGGCAACGGGCCCCACCCCGGACATATCAGGCCCGCTTCACAGAGTCCCTGGGGTCCTGTCCGTGGAACTGGAAGCTCTGCCCGCCACCCAGAGGTCCGTTCCTTTTCCCGTGGACCACACTTGCCAGCGCGTCTCCCACCCCGGCAGAGGCAGAGTGCCAGGGAAGAACTAGGGCCCCGGGGCCTCGATGAGGGGCGGGCCAGGGTTCCGCGCCTGGTGGGCAGGGGCCCGGGCGGGCCGGACCCACGCCCAGGGACCCCGTCTCCCGGGGGGACTCGGGCCTGAGACCTGCCTGGGGGGCTGAGAGTCTTTCTTGGCTCAAACGGCCCCACCCTGCCCCGAGGCGGCAAAGCTGCACCAAGACGCTTCTACTCTCTAAAGTCTGGGCTGGACTTCGCGAGAAGGGACTGTGTCCGCTGGGACCCGGGTCCCACAGAGCTCGAACCCCCCTCCCCGTGAAGGCATCCGCGGCCTGTGGTCCTTGCTGTCCGCAAAAGGCATTCACCTGCGGAGAACCTGGGCCCAGGTGGGCGGGACCAGGCCCCACGGCAGGAGCCTAGGGAGGCCACTGGAGCCACGGGGGCCAGGGCGGGGCATTTTCCCGGGTGCTCTCTCGGGTCCCGGGTGCCCTCTCTCGCCCGGGGAGTGCCCACGCCGTCCCTTGAGCCCCGCAGGACGCCTGCATCCCGCCATAAGCGGCCCACCTCCTCCATGGAGCACGGACACAGGGGGCCGGGGTGCGAGCAACTGGCCTACGTGGCGGCAAACCCGCAGACCCCTCCGTCCCGTCCCCGCCACTGCGAAGATCCCCCTGTTCTTCCATCCGTAAAGGGGTCCCCCTTTACGGATGGAAGAACAGGGGGGAGGCGCCCAGGAGATGGCTTTTGTCCGAGCCGCGGCCGGGTGGTTTACGGGCCAAGAGGCGGGGCCGCGCAGGCGCAAGCCGGCCCCCCCACCGCAAGCATCCCTCCGGGCAACGTGCCCCCCCCGCCCCCCCTTGAGATATCAGGCCAGGTTCACAGGGTCCCTGGGCTGGTGTCAGAGTTAACGGAAGCCCTCCCTGCCATCCAGAGGACCGTGCGTTTTCCCGTGGACCACACTTCCCAGCAGCTCTCCCACCCCCGCAGAGGCAGAGTGCCAGGGAAGAACTAGGGACCTGGGGCCGGGAAGAGGGGCCGGCCACGGTTCCGCGCCAGGTGGAGCGGGTCCCGGCGGGCGGGCGGGCGGGCGGGACCCTCGTCCACGGACCAGTTCTCCTGTGGGGAGTCTGGCCTGTGCCCCGCCTGGGAGGCTAAGAGCCTTGCTTCGCCTGCAACGCCCCCACCCTGCCACAAGGCGGCAGACTTGGGCCCAGCCGCTTCAACCCTCCAGTCTGTGCAGAAGCACCCAAAAATGGAGTGAGACCGCTGCGACCTCAGTCCCCCAGAGCTCGAACCCCCACCTCTGTGAGGGAATCGGCGGCCTCCTGTCCTTGGCGTCCGCAAAAGGCATTCACCTGCGGCGAACCAGGGCCTCGGGAGAGCAGGGCCAGGCCCCATGGTAGGAGCCCGGGGGAGGCAACGGCAGCCTCTGCGGCCAGGCCTCGGGCTCTCGCCGGGGCTCTCTCGGGGCACGGGCACCCTCTCTCGCCTAGAGAGTGCCCACGCCGTCCCTGGAGCCCCGCGAGACACCTGCTTCCCGTGATAAGAGGCCCCCTGCCTCCATGGAGCTTGGAACTCTGGGGCCGGGCTGCGGGTCACTGGGCTAAGTGGCTGGAGACGCGCAGACCCCTCCGTCCCGACCGCCCCACTGCGAAGATCCCCCTGTTCCTCCATCCGTAAGGGGGTCGCCCCTTACGGATGGAGGAACAGGGGGGAGGCCCCCAGGAGATGGCATTTGTCAGAGCCGCCGCTGGCCGGTTTCGGGCCAAGACGCGGGACCCGGCAGGCAGAGGGCAGGCAGCCCCACCAGAAGCCTCCCTCGGGGCAACGGGCCCCACCCCGGACATATCAGGCCCGCTTCACAGAGTCCCTGGGGTCCTGTCCGTGGAACTGGAAGCTCTGCCCGCCACCCAGAGGTCCGTTCCTTTTCCCGTGGACCACACTTGCCAGCGCGTCTCCCACCCCGGCAGAGGCAGAGTGCCAGGGAAGAACTAGGGCCCCGGGGCCTCGATGAGGGGCGGGCCAGGGTTCCGCGCCTGGTGGGCAGGGGCCCGGGCGGGCCGGACCCACGCCCAGGGACCCCGTCTCCCGGGGGGACTCGGGCCTGAGACCTGCCTGGGGGGCTGAGAGTCTTTCTTGGCTCAAACGGCCCCACCCTGCCCCGAGGCGGCAAACCTGCACCGAGACGCTTCTACTCTCTAAAGTCTGGGCTGGACTTCGCGAGAAGGGACTGTGTCCGCTGGGACCCGGGTCCCACAGAGCTCGAACCCCCCTCCCCGTGAAGGCATCCGCGGCCTGTGGTCCTTGCTGTCCGCAAAAGGCATTCACCTGCGGAGAACCTGGGCCCAGGTGGGCGGGACCAGGCCCCACGGCAGGAGCCTAGGGAGGCCACTGGAGCCACGGGGGCCAGGGCGGGGCATTTTCCCGGGTGCTCTCTCGGGTCCCGGGTGCCCTCTCTCGCCCGGGGAGTGCCCACGCCGTCCCTTGAGCCCCGCAGGACGCCTGCATCCCGCCATAAGCGGCCCACCTCCTCCATGGAGCACGGACACAGGGGGCCGGGGTGCGAGCAACTGGCCTACGTGGCGGCAAACCCGCAGACCCCTCCGTCCCGTCCCCGCCACTGCGAAGATCCCCCTGTTCTTCCATCCGTAAAGGGGTCCCCCTTTACGGATGGAAGAACAGGGGGGAGGCGCCCAGGAGATGGCTTTTGTCCGAGCCGCGGCCGGGTGGTTTACGGGCCAAGAGGCGGGGCCGCGCAGGCGCAAGCAGGCCCCCCCACCGCAAGCATCCCTCCGGGCAACGTGCCCCCCCCCGCCCCCCCTTGAGATATCAGGCCAGGTTCACAGGGTCCCTGGGCTGGTGTCAGAGTTAACGGAAGCCCTCCCTGCCATCCAGAGGACCGTGCGTTTTCCCGTGGACCACACTTCCCAGCAGCTCTCCCACCCCCGCAGAGGCAGAGTGCCAGGGAAGAACTAGGGACCTGGGGCCGGGAAGAGGGGCCGGCCACGGTTCCGCGCCAGGTGGAGCGGGTCCCGGCGGGCGGGCGGGCGGGCGGGACCCTCGTCCACGGACCTGTTCTCCTGTGGGGAGTCTGGCCTGTGCCCCGCCTGGGAGGCTAAGAGCCTTGCTTCGCCTGCAACGCCCCCACCCTGCCACAAGGCGGCAGACTTGGGCCCAGCCGCTTCAACCCTCCAGTCTGTGCAGAAGCACCCAAAAATGGAGTGAGACCGCTGCGACCTCAGTCCCCCAGAGCTCGAACCCCCACCTCTGTGAGGGAATCGGCGGCCTCCTGTCCTTGGCGTCCGCAAAAGGCATTCACCTGCGGCGAACCAGGGCCTCGGGAGAGCAGGGCCAGGCCCCATGGTAGGAGCCCGGGGGAGGCAACGGCAGCCTCTGCGGCCAGGCCTCGGGCTCTCGCCGGGGCTCTCTCGGGGCACGGGCACCCTGTCTCGCCTAGAGAGTGCCCACGCCGTCCCTGGAGCCCCGCGAGACACCTGCTTCCCGTGATAAGAGGCCCCCTGCCTCCATGGAGCTTGGAACTCTGGGGCCGGGCTGCGGGTCACTGGGCTAAGTGGCTGGAGACGCGCAGACCCCTCCGTCCCGACCGCCCCACTGCGAAGATCCCCCTGTTCCTCCATCCGTAAGGGGGTCGCCCCTTACGGATGGAGGAACAGGGGGGAGTTCCCCAGGAGATGGCATTTGTCAGAGCCGCCGCTGGCCGGTTTCGGGCCAAGACGCGGGACCCGGCAGGCAGAGGGCAGGCAGCCCCACCAGAAGCCTCCCTCGGGGCAACGGGCCCCACCCCGGACATATCAGGCCCGCTTCACAGAGTCCCTGGGGTCCTGTCCGTGGAACTGGAAGCTCTGCCCGCCACCCAGAGGTCCGTTCCTTTTCCCGTGGACCACACTTGCCAGCGCGTCTCCCACCCCGGCAGAGGCAGAGTGCCAGGGAAGAACTAGGGCCCCGGGGCCTCGATGAGGGGCGGGCCAGGGTTCCGCGCCTGGTGGGCAGGGGCCCGGGCGGGCCGGACCCACGCCCAGGGACCCCGTCTCCCGGGGGGACTCGGGCCTGAGACCTGCCTGGGGGGCTGAGAGTCTTTCTTGGCTCAAACGGCCCCACCCTGCCCCGAGGCGGCAAACCTGCACCGAGACGCTTCTACTCTCTAAAGTCTGGGCTGGACTTCGCGAGAAGGGACTGTGTCCGCTGGGACCCGGGTCCCACAGAGCTCGAACCCCCCTCCCCGTGAAGGCATCCGCGGCCTGTGGTCCTTGCTGTCCGCAAAAGGCATTCACCTGCGGAGAACCTGGGCCCAGGTGGGCGGGACCAGGCCCCACGGCAGGAGCCTAGGGAGGCCACTGGAGCCACGGGGGCCAGGGCGGGGCATTTTCCCGGGTGCTGTCTCGGGTCCCGGGTGCCCTCTCTCGCCCGGGGAGCGCCCACGCCGTCCCTTGAGCCCCGCAGGACGCCTGCATCCCGCCATAAGCGGCCCACCTCCTCCATGGAGCACGGACACAGGGGGCCGGGGTGCGAGCAACTGGCCTACGTGGCGGCAAACCCGCAGACCCCTCCGTCCCGTCCCCGCCACTGCGAAGATCCCCCTGTTCTTCCATCCGTAAAGGGGTCCCCCTTTACGGATGGAAGAACAGGGGGGAGGCGCCCAGGAGATGGCTTTTGTCCGAGCCGCGGCCGGGTGGTTTACGGGCCAAGAGGCGGGGCCGCGCAGGCGCAAGCAGGCCCCCCCACCGCAAGCATCCCTCCGGGCAACGTGCCCCCCCCCGCCCCCCCTTGAGATATCAGGCCAGGTTCACAGGGTCCCTGGGCTGGTGTCAGAGTTAACGGAAGCCCTCCCTGCCATCCAGAGGACCGTGCGTTTTCCCGTGGACCACACTTCCCAGCAGCTCTCCCACCCCCGCAGAGGCAGAGTGCCAGGGAAGAACTAGGGACCTGGGGCCGGGAAGAGGGGCCGGCCACGGTTCCGCGCCAGGTGGAGCGGGTCCCGGCGGGCGGGCGGGCGGGCGGGACCCTCGTCCACGGACCTGTTCTCCTGTGGGGAGTCTGGCCTGTTCCCCGCCTGGGAGGCTAAGAGCCTTGCTTCGCCTGCAACGCCCCCACCCTGCCACAAGGCGGCAGACTTGGGCCCAGCCGCTTCAACCCTCCAGTCTGTGCAGAAGCACCCCAAAATGGAGTGAGACCGCTGCGACCACAGTCCCCCAGAGCTCGAACCCCCACCTCTGTGAGGGAATCGGCGGCCTCCTGTCCTTGGCGTCCGCAAGAGGCATTCACCTGCGGCGAACCAGGGCCTCGGGAGAGCAGGGCCAGGCCCCATGGTAGGAGCCCGGGGGAGGCAACGGCAGCCTCTGCGGCCAGGCCTCGGGCTCTCGCCGGGGCTCTCTCGGGGCACGGGCACCCTCTCTCGCCTAGAGAGTGCCCACGCCGTCCCTGGAGCCCCGCGAGACACCTGCTTCCCGTGATAAGAGGCCCCCTGCCTCCATGGAGCTTGGAACTCTGGGGCCGGGCTGCGGGTCACTGGGCTAAGTGGCTGGAGACGCGCAGACCCCTCCGTCCCGACCGCCCCACTGCGAAGATCCCCCTGTTCCTCCATCCGTAAGGGGGTCGCCCCTTACGGATGGAGGAACAGGGGGGAGGCCCCCAGGAGATGGCATTTGTCAGAGCCGCCGCTGGCCGGTTTCGGGCCAAGACGCGGGACCCGGCAGGCAGAGGGCAGGCAGCCCCACCAGAAGCCTCCCTCGGGGCAACGGGCCCCACCCCGGATATATCAGGCCCGCTTCACAGAGTCCCTGGGGTCCTGTCCGTGGAACTGGAAGCTCTGCCCGCCACCCAGAGGTCCGTTCCTTTTCCCGTGGACCACACTTGCCAGCGCGTCTCCCACCCCGGCAGAGGCAGAGTGCCAGGGAAGAACTAGGGCCCCGGGGCCTCGATGAGGGGCGGGCCAGGGTTCCGCGCCTGGTGGGCAGGGGCCCGGGCGGGCCGGACCCACGCCCAGGGACCCCGTCTCCCGGGGGGACTCGGGCCTGAGACCTGCCTGGGGGGCTGAGAGTCTTTCTTGGCTCAAACGGCCCCACCCTGCCCCGAGGCGGCAAACCTGCACCGAGACGCTTCTACTCTCTAAAGTCTGGGCTGGACTTCGCGAGAAGGGACTGTGTCCGCTGGGACCCGGGTCCCACAGAGCTCGAACCCCCCTCCCCGTGAAGGCATCCGCGGCCTGTGGTCCTTGCTGTCCGCAAAAGGCATTCACCTGCGGAGAACCTGGGCCCAGGTGAGCGGGACCAGGCCCCACGGCAGGAGCCTAGGGAGGCCACTGGAGCCACGGGGGCCAGGGCGGGGCATTTTCCCGGGTGCTCTCTCGGGTCCCGGGTGCCCTCTCTCGCCCGGGGAGTGCCCACGCCGTCCCTTGAGCCCCGCAGGACGCCTGCATCCCGCCATAAGCGGCCCACCTCCTCCATGGAGCACGGACACAGGGGGCCGGGGTGCGAGCAACTGGCCCTCGTGGCGGCAAACCCGCAGACCCCTCCGTCCCGTCCCCGCCACTGCGAAGATCCCCCTGTTCTTCCATCCGTAAAGGGGTCCCCCTTTACGGATGGAAGAACAGGGGGGAGGCGCCCAGGAGATGGCTTTTGTCCGAGCCGCGGCCGGGTGGTTTACGGGCCAAGAGGCGGGGCCGCGCAGGCGCAAGCAGGCCCCCCCCCCCCCGCAAGCATCCCTCCGGGCAACGTGCCCCCCCCGCCCCCCCTTGAGATATCAGGCCAGGTTCACAGGGTCCCTGGGCTGGTGTCAGAGTTAACGGAAGCCCTCCCTGCCATCCAGAGGACCGTGCGTTTTCCCGTGGACCACACTTCCCAGCAGCTCTCCCACCCCCGCAGAGGCAGAGTGCCAGGGAAGAACTAGGGACCTGGGGCCGGGAAGAGGGGCCGGCCACGGTTCCGCGCCAGGTGGAGCGGGTCCCGGCGGGCGGGCGGGCGGGCGGGACCCTCGTCCACGGACCTGTTCTCCTGTGGGGAGTCTGGCCTGTGCCCCGCCTGGGAGGCTAAGAGCCTTGCTTCGCCTGCAACGCCCCCACCCTGCCACAAGGCGGCAGACTTGGGCCCAGCCGCTTCAACCCTCCAGTCTGTGCAGAAGCACCCCAAAATGGAGTGAGACCGCTGCGACCTCAGTCCCCCAGAGCTCGAACCCCCACCTCTGTGAGGGAATCGTCGGCCTCCTGTCCTTGGCGTCCGCAAGAGGCATTCACCTGCGGCGAACCAGGGCCTCGGGAGAGCAGGGCCAGGCCCCATGGTAGGAGCCCGGGGGAGGCAACGGCAGCCTCTGCGGCCAGGCCTCGGGCTCTCGCCGGGGCTCTCTCGGGGCACGGGCACCCTCTCTCGCCTAGAGAGTGCCCACGCCGTCCCTGGAGCCCCGCGAGACACCTGCTTCCCGTGATAAGAGGCCCCCTGCCTCCATGGAGCTTGGAACTCTGGGGCCGGGCTGCGGGTCACTGGGCTAAGTGGCTGGAGACGCGCAGACCCCTCCGTCCCGACCGCCCCACTGCGAAGATCCCCCTGTTCCTCCATCCGTAAGGGGGTCGCCCCTTACGGATGGAGGAACAGGGGGGAGGCCCCCAGGAGATGGCATTTGTCAGAGCCGCCGCTGGCCGGTTTCGGGCCAAGACGCGGGACCCGGCAGGCAGAGGGCAGGCAGCCCCACCAGAAGCCTCCCTCGGGGCAACGGGCCCCACCCCGGACATATCAGGCCCGCTTCACAGAGTCCCTGGGGTCCTGTCCGTGGAACTGGAAGCTCTGCCCGCCACCCAGAGGTCCGTTCCTTTTCCCGTGGACCACACTTGCCAGCGCGTCTCCCACCCCGGCAGAGGCAGAGTGCCAGGGAAGAACTAGGGCCCCGGGGCCTCGATGAGGGGCGGGCCAGGGTTCCGCGCCTGGTGGGCAGGGGCCCGGGCGGGCCGGACCCACGCCCAGGGACCCCGTCTCCCGGGGGGACTCGGGCCTGAGACCTGCCTGGGGGGCTGAGAGTCTTTCTTGGCTCAAACGGCCCCACCCTGCCCCGAGGCGGCAAACCTGCACCGAGACGCTTCTACTCTCTAAAGTCTGGGCTGGACTTCGCGAGAAGGGACTGTGTCCGCTGGGACCCGGGTCCCACAGAGCTCGAACCCCCCTCCCCGTGAAGGCATCCGCGGCCTGTGGTCCTTGCTGTCCGCAAAAGGCATTCACCTGCGGAGAACCTGGGCCCAGGTGAGCGGGACCAGGCCCCACGGCAGGAGCCTAGGGAGGCCACTGGAGCCACGGGGGCCAGGGCGGGGCATTTTCCCGGGTGCTCTCTCGGGTCCCGGGTGCCCTCTCTCGCCCGGGGAGTGCCCACGCCGTCCCTTGAGCCCCGCAGGACGCCTGCATCCCGCCATAAGCGGCCCACCTCCTCCATGGAGCACGGACACAGGGGGCCGGGGTGCGAGCAACTGGCCCTCGTGGCGGCAAACCCGCAGACCCCTCCGTCCCGTCCCCGCCACTGCGAAGATCCCCCTGTTCTTCCATCCGTAAAGGGGTCCCCCTTTACGGATGGAAGAACAGGGGGGAGGCGCCCAGGAGATGGCTTTTGTCCGAGCCGCGGCCGGGTGGTTTACGGGCCAAGAGGCGGGGCCGCGCAGGCGCAAGCAGGCCCCCCCCCCCCCGCAAGCATCCCTCCGGGCAACGTGCCCCCCCCGCCCCCCCTTGAGATATCAGGCCAGGTTCACAGGGTCCCTGGGCTGGTGTCAGAGTTAACGGAAGCCCTCCCTGCCATCCAGAGGACCGTGCGTTTTCCCGTGGACCACACTTCCCAGCAGCTCTCCCACCCCCGCAGAGGCAGAGTGCCAGGGAAGAACTAGGGACCTGGGGCCGGGAAGAGGGGCCGGCCACGGTTCCGCGCCAGGTGGAGCGGGTCCCGGCGGGCGGGCGGGCGGGCGGGACCCTCGTCCACGGACCTGTTCTCCTGTGGGGAGTCTGGCCTGTGCCCCGCCTGGGAGGCTAAGAGCCTTGCTTCGCCTGCAACGCCCCCACCCTGCCACAAGGCGGCAGACTTGGGCCCAGCCGCTTCAACCCTCCAGTCTGTGCAGAAGCACCCCAAAATGGAGTGAGACCGCTGCGACCTCAGTCCCCCAGAGCTCGAACCCCCACCTCTGTGAGGGAATCGGCGGCCTCCTGTCCTTGGCGTCCGCAAGAGGCATTCACCTGCGGCGAACCAGGGCCTCGGGAGAGCAGGGCCAGGCCCCATGGTAGGAGCCCGGGGGAGGCAACGGCAGCCTCTGCGGCCAGGCCTCGGGCTCTCGCCGGGGCTCTCTCGGGGCACGGGCACCCTCTCTCGCCTAGAGAGTGCCCACGCCGTCCCTGGAGCCCCGCGAGACACCTGCTTCCCGTGATAAGAGGCCCCCTGCCTCCATGGAGCTTGGAACTCTGGGGCCGGGCTGCGGGTCACTGGGCTAAGTGGCTGGAGACGCGCAGACCCACCCCTCCGTCCCGACCGCCCCACTGCGAAGATCCCCCTGTTCCTCCATCCGTAAGGGGGTCGCCCCTTACGGATGGAGGAACAGGGGGGAGGCCCCCAGGAGATGGCATTTGTCAGAGCCGCCGCTGGCCGGTTTCGGGCCAAGACGCGGGACCCGGCAGGCAGAGGGCAGGCAGCCCCACCAGAAGCCTCCCTCGGGGCAACGGGCCCCACCCCGGACATATCAGGCCCGCTTCACAGAGTCCCTGGGGTCCTGTCCGTGGAACTGGAAGCTCTGCCCGCCACCCAGAGGTCCGTTCCTTTTCCCGTGGACCACACTTGCCAGCGCGTCTCCCACCCCGGCAGAGGCAGAGTGCCAGGGAAGAACTAGGGCCCCGGGGCCTCGATGAGGGGCGGGCCAGGGTTCCGCGCCTGGTGGGCAGGGGCCCGGGCGGGCCGGACCCACGCCCAGGGACCCCGTCTCCCGGGGGGACTCGGGCCTGAGACCTGCCTGGGGGGCTGAGAGTCTTTCTTGGCTCAAACGGCCCCACCCTGCCCCGAGGCGGCAAACCTGCACCGAGACGCTTCTACTCTCTAAAGTCTGGGCTGGACTTCGCGAGAAGGGACTGTGTCCGCTGGGACCCGGGTCCCACAGAGCTCGAACCCCCCTCCCCGTGAAGGCATCCGCGGCCTGTGGTCCTTGCTGTCCGCAAAAGGCATTCACCTGCGGAGAACCTGGGCCCAGGTGAGCGGGACCAGGCCCCACGGCAGGAGCCTAGGGAGGCCACTGGAGCCACGGGGGCCAGGGCGGGGCATTTTCCCGGGTGCTCTCTCGGGTCCCGGGTGCCCTCTCTCGCCCGGGGAGTGCCCACGCCGTCCCTTGAGCCCCGCAGGACGCCTGCATCCCGCCATAAGCGGCCCACCTCCTCCATGGAGCACGGACACAGGGGGCCGGGGTGCGAGCAACTGGCCCTCGTGGCGGCAAACCCGCAGACCCCTCCGTCCCGTCGCCGCCACTGCGAAGATCCCCCTGTTCTTCCATCCGTAAAGGGGTCCCCCTTTACGGATGGAAGAACAGGGGGGAGGCGCCCAGGAGATGGCTTTTGTCCGAGCCGCGGCCGGGTGGTTTACGGGCCAAGAGGCGGGGCCGCGCAGGCGCAAGCAGGCCCCCCCCCCCCCGCAAGCATCCCTCCGGGCAACGTGCCCCCCCCGCCCCCCCTTGAGATATCAGGCCAGGTTCACAGGGTCCCTGGGCTGGTGTCAGAGTTAACGGAAGCCCTCCCTGCCATCCAGAGGACCGTGCGTTTTCCCGTGGACCACACTTCCCAGCAGCTCTCCCACCCCCGCAGAGGCAGAGTGCCAGGGAAGAACTAGGGACCTGGGGCCGGGAAGAGGGGCCGGCCACGGTTCCGCGCCAGGTGGAGCGGGTCCCGGCGGGCGGGCGGGCGGGCGGGACCCTCGTCCACGGACCTGTTCTCCTGTGGGGAGTCTGGCCTGTGCCCCGCCTGGGAGGCTAAGAGCCTTGCTTCGCCTGCAACGCCCCCACCCTGCCACAAGGCGGCAGACTTGGGCCCAGCCGCTTCAACCCTCCAGTCTGTGCAGAAGCACCCAAAAATGGAGTGAGACCGCTGCGACCTCAGTCCCCCAGAGCTCGAACCCCCACCTCTGTGAGGGAATCGGCGGCCTCCTGTCCTTGGCGTCCGCAAAAGGCATTCACCTGCGGCGAACCAGGGCCTCGGGAGAGCAGGGCCAGGCCCCATGGTAGGAGCCCGGGGGAGGCAACGGCAGCCTCTGCGGCCAGGCCTCGGGCTCTCGCCGGGGCTCTCTCGGGGCACGGGCACCCTCTCTCGCCTAGAGAGTGCCCACGCCGTCCCTGGAGCCCCGCGAGACACCTGCTTCCCGTGATAAGAGGCCCCCTGCCTCCATGGAGCTTGGAACTCTGGGGCCGGGCTGCGGGTCACTGGGCTAAGTGGCTGGAGACGCGCAGACCCCTCCGTCCCGACCGCCCCACTGCGAAGATCCCCCTGTTCCTCCATCCGTAAGGGGGTCGCCCCTTACGGATGGAGGAACAGGGGGGAGGCCCCCAGGAGATGGCATTTGTCAGAGCCGCCGCTGGCCGGTTTCGGGCCAAGACGCGGGACCCGGCAGGCAGAGGGCAGGCAGCCCCACCAGAAGCCTCCCTCGGGGCAACGGGCCCCACCCTGGACATATCAGGCCTGCTTCACAGAGTCCCTGGGGTCCTGTCCGTGGAACTGGAAGCTCTGCCCGCCACCCAGAGGTCCGTTCCTTTTCCCGTGGACCACACTTGCCAGCGCGTCTCCCACCCCGGCAGAGGCAGAGTGCCGGGGAAGAACTAGGGCCCCGGGGCCTCGATGAGGGGCGGGCCAGGGTTCCGCGCCTGGTGGGCAGGGGCCCGGGCGGGCCGGACCCACGCCCAGGGACCCCGTCTCCCGGGGGGACTCGGGCCTGAGACCTGCCTGGGGGGCTGAGAGTCTTTCTTGGCTCAAACGGCCCCACCCTGCCCCGAGGCGGCAAACCTGCACCGAGACGCTTCTACTCTCTAAAGTCTGGGCTGGACTTCGCGAGAAGGGACTGTGTCCGCTGGGACCCGGGTCCCAGAGAGCTCGAACCCCCCTCCCCGTGAAGGCATCCGCGGCCTGTGGTCCTTGCTGTCCGCAAAAGGCATTCACCTGCGGAGAACCTGGGCCCAGGTGAGCGAGACCAGGCCCCACGGCAGGAGCCTAGGGAGGCCACTGGAGCCACGGGGGCCAGGGCTGGGCATTTTCCCGGGTGCTCTCTCGGGTCCCGGGTGCCCTCTCTCGCCCGGGGAGCGCCCACGCCGTCCCTTGAGCCCCGCAGGACGCCTGCATCCCGCCATAAGCGGCCCACCTCCTCCATGGAGCACGGACACAGGGGGCCGGGGTGCGAGCAACTGGCCTACGTGGCGGCAAACCCGCAGACCCCTCCGTCCCGTCCCCGCCACTGCGAAGATCCCCCTGTTCTTCCATCCGTAAAGGGGTCCCCCTTTACGGATGGAAGAACAGGGGGGAGGCGCCCAGGAGATGGCTTTTGTCCGAGCCGCGGCCGGGTGGTTTACGGGCCAAGAGGCGGGGCCGCGCAGGCGCAAGCAGGCCCCCCCACCACAAGCATCCCTCCGGGCAACGTGCCCCCCCCCCGCCCCTTGAGATATCAGGCCAGGTTCACAGGGTCCCTGGGCTGGTGTCAGAGTTAACGGAAGCCCTCCCTGCCATCCAGAGGACCGTGCGTTTTCCCGTGGACCACACTTCCCAGCAGCTCTCCCACCCCCGCAGAGGCAGAGTGCCAGGGAAGAACTAGGGACCTGGGGCCGGGAAGAGGGGCCGGCCACGGTTCCGCGCCAGGTGGAGCGGGTCCCGGCGGGCGGGCGGGCGGGCGGGCGGGACCCTCGTCCACGGACCTGTTCTCCTGTGGGGAGTCTGGCCTGTTCCCCGCCTGGGAGGCTGAGAGCCTTGCTTCGCCTGCAACGCCCCCACCCTGCCACAAGGCGGCAGACTTGGGCCCAGCCACTTCAACCCTCCAGTCTGTGCAGAAGCACCCAAAAATGGAGTGAGACCGCTGCGACCTCAGTCCCCCAGAGCTCGAACCCCCACCTCTGTGAGGGAATCGGCGGCCTCCTGTCCTTGGCGTCCGCAAAAGGCATTCACCTGCGGCGAACCAGGGCCTCGGGAGAGCAGGGCCAGGCCCCATGGTAGGAGCCCAGGGGAGGCAACGGCAGCCTCTGCGGCCAGGCCTCGGGCTCTCGCCGGGGCTCTCTCGGGGCACGGGCACCCTCTCTCGCCTAGAGAGTGCCCACGCCGTCCCTGGAGCCCCGCGAGACACCTGCTTCCCGTGATAAGAGGCCCCCTGCCTCCATGGAGCTTGGAACTCTGGGGCCGGGCTGCGGGTCACTGGGCTAAGTGGCTGGAGACGCGCAGACCCCTCCGTCCCGACCGCCCCACTGCGAAGATCCCCCTGTTCCTCCATCCGTAAGGGGGTCGCCCCTTACGGATGGAGGAACAGGGGGGAGGCCCCCAGGAGATGGCATTTGTCAGAGCCGCCGCTGGCCGGTTTCGGGCCAAGACGCGGGACCAGGCAGGCAGAGGGCAGGCAGCCCCACCAGAAGCCTCCCTCGGGGCAACGGGCCCCACCCTGGACATATCAGGCCTGCTTCACAGAGTCCCTGGGGTCCTGTCCGTGGAACTGGAAGCTCTGCCCGCCACCCAGAGGTCCGTTCCTTTTCCCGTGGACCACACTTGCCAGCGCGTCTCCCACCCCGGCAGAGGCAGAGTGCCGGGGAAGAACTAGGGCCCCGGGGCCTCGATGAGGGGCGGGCCAGGGTTCCGCGCCTGGTGGGCAGGGGCCCGGGCGGGCCGGACCCACGCCCAGGGACCCCGTCTCCCGGGGGGACTCGGGCCTGAGACCTGCCTGGGGGGCTGAGAGTCTTTCTTGGCTCAAACGGCCCCACCCTGCCCCGAGGCGGCAAACCTGCACCGAGACGCTTCTACTCTCTAAAGTCTGGGCTGGACTTCGCGAGAAGGGACTGTGTCCGCTGGGACCCGGGTCCCACAGAGCTCGAACCCCCCTCCCCGTGAAGGCATCCGCGGCCTGTGGTCCTTGCTGTCCGCAAAAGGCATTCACCTGCGGAGAACCTGGGCCCAGGTGAGCGGGACCAGGCCCCACGGCAGGAGCCTAGGGAGGCCACTGGAGCCACGGGGGCCAGGGCGGGGCATTTTCCCGGGTGCTCTCTCGGGTCCCGGGTGCCCTCTCTCGCCCGGGGAGCGCCCACGCCGTCCCTTGAGCCCCGCAGGACGCCTGCATCCCGCCATAAGCGGCCCACCTCCTCCATGGAGCACGGACACAGGGGGCCGGGGTGCGAGCAACTGGCCTACGTGGCGGCAAACCCGCAGACCCCTCCGTCCCGTCCCCGCCACTGCGAAGATCCCCCTGTTCTTCCATCCGTAAAGGGGTCCCCCTTTACGGATGGAAGAACAGGGGGGAGGCGCCCAGGAGATGGCTTTTGTCCGAGCCGCGGCCGGGTGGTTTACGGGCCAAGAGGCGGGGCCGCGCAGGCGCAAGCAGGCCCCCCCACCACAAGCATCCCTCCGGGCAACGTGCCCCCCCCCCGCCCCCCCTTGAGATATCAGGCCAGGTTCACAGGGTCCCTGGGCTGGTGTCAGAGTTAACGGAAGCCCTCCCTGCCATCCAGAGGACCGTGCGTTTTCCCGTGGACCACACTTCCCAGCAGCTCTCCCACCCCCGCAGAGGCAGAGTGCCAGGGAAGAACTAGGGACCTGGGGCCGGGAAGAGGGGCCGGCCACGGTTCCGCGCCAGGTGGAGCGGGTCCCGGCGGGCGGGCGGGCGGGCGGGCGGGACCCTCGTCCACGGACCTGTTCTCCTGTGGGGAGTCTGGCCTGTGCCCCGCCTGGGAGGCTGAGAGCCTTGCTTCGCCTGCAACGCCCCCACCCTGCCACAAGGCGGCAGACTTGGGCCCCGCCGCTTCAACCCTCCAGTCTGTGCAGAAGCACCCAAAAATGGAGTGAGACCGCTGCGACCTCAGTCCCCCAGAGCTCGAACCCCCACCTCTGTGAGGGAATCGGCGGCCTCCTGTCCTTGGCGTCCGCAAGAGGCATTCACCTGCGGCGAACCAGGGCCTCGGGAGAGCAGGGCCAGGCCCCATGGTAGGAGCCCGGGGGAGGCAACGGCAGCCTCTGCGGCCAGGCCTCGGGCTCTCGCCGGGGCTCTCTCGGGGCACGGGCACCCTCTCTCGCCTAGAGAGTGCCCACGCCGTCCCTGGAGCCCCGCGAGACACCTGCTTCCCGTGATAAGAGGCCCCCTGCCTCCATGGAGCTTGGAACTCTGGGGCCGGGCTGCGGGTCACTGGGCTAAGTGGCTGGAGACGCGCAGACCCCTCCGTCCCGACCGCCCCACTGCGAAGATCCCCCTGTTCCTCCATCCGTAAGGGGGTCGCCCCTTACGGATGGAGGAACAGGGGGGAGGCCCCCAGGAGATGGCATTTGTCAGAGCCGCCGCTGGCCGGTTTCGGGCCAAGACGCGGGACCCGGCAGGCAGAGGGCAGGCAGCCCCACCAGAAGCCTCCCTCGGGGCAACGGGCCCCACCCCGGACATATCAGGCCCGCTTCACAGAGTCCCTGGGGTCCTGTCCGTGGAACTGGAAGCTCTGCCCGCCACCCAGAGGTCCGTTCCTTTTCCCGTGGACCACACTTGCCAGCGCGTCTCCCACCCCGGCAGAGGCAGAGTGCCAGGGAAGAACTAGGGCCCCGGGGCCTCGATGAGGGGCGGGCCAGGGTTCCGCGCCTGGTGGGCAGGGGCCCGGGCGGGCCGGACCCACGCCCAGGGACCCCGTCTCCCGGGGGGACTCGGGCCTGAGACCTGCCTGGGGGGCTGAGAGTCTTTCTTGGCTCAAACGGCCCCACCCTGCCCCGAGGCGGCAAACCTGCACCGAGACGCTTCTACTCTCTAAAGTCTGGGCTGGACTTCGCGAGAAGGGACTGTGTCCGCTGGGACCCGGGTCCCACAGAGCTCGAACCCCCCTCCCCGTGAAGGCATCCGCGGCCTGTGGTCCTTGCTGTCCGCAAAAGGCATTCACCTGCGGAGAACCTGGGCCCAGGTGAGCGGGACCAGGCCCCACGGCAGGAGCCTAGGGAGGCCACTGGAGCCACGGGGGCCAGGGCGGGGCATTTTCCCGGGTGCTCTCTCGGGTCCCGGGTGCCCTCTCTCGCCCGGGGAGTGCCCACGCCGTCCCTTGAGCCCCGCAGGACGCCTGCATCCCGCCATAAGCGGCCCACCTCCTCCATGGAGCACGGACACAGGGGGCCGGGGTGCGAGCAACTGGCCTACGTGGCGGCAAACCCGCAGACCCCTCCGTCCCGTCCCCGCCACTGCGAAGATCCCCCTGTTCTTCCATCCGTAAAGGGGTCCCCCTTTACGGATGGAAGAACAGGGGGGAGGCGCCCAGGAGATGGCTTTTGTCCGAGCCGCGGCCGGGTGGTTTACGGGCCAAGAGGCGGGGCCGCGCAGGCGCAAGCAGGCCCCCCCACCGCAAGCATCCCTCCGGGCAACGTGCCCCCCCCCCGCCCCCCCTTGAGATATCAGGCCAGGTTCACAGGGTCCCTGGGCTGGTGTCAGAGTTAACGGAAGCCCTCCCTGCCATCCAGAGGACCGTGCGTTTTCCCGTGGACCACACTTCCCAGCAGCTCTCCCACCCCCGCAGAGGCAGAGTGCCAGGGAAGAACTAGGGACCTGGGGCCGGGAAGAGGGGCCGGCCACGGTTCCGCGCCAGGTGGAGCGGGTCCCGGCGGGCGGGCGGGCGGGCGGGACCCTCGTCCACGGACCTGTTCTCCTGTGGGGAGTCTGGCCTGTGCCCCGCCTGGGAGGCTAAGAGCCTTGCTTCGCCTGCAACGCCCCCACCCTGCCACAAGGCGGCAGACTTGGGCCCAGCCGCTTCAACCCTCCAGTCTGTGCAGAAGCACCCAAAAATGGAGTGAGACCGCTGCGACCTCAGTCCCCCAGAGCTCGAACCCCCACCTCTGTGAGGGAATCGGCGGCCTCCTGTCCTTGGCGTCCGCAAAAGGCATTCACCTGCGGCGAACCAGGGCCTCGGGAGAGCAGGGCCAGGCCCCATGGTAGGAGCCCGGGGGAGGCAACGGCAGCCTCTGCGGCCAGGCCTCGGGCTCTCGCCGGGGCTCTCTCGGGGCACGGGCACCCTCTCTCGCCTAGAGAGTGCCCACGCCGTCCCTGGAGCCCCGCGAGACACCTGCTTCCCGTGATAAGAGGCCCCCTGCCTCCATGGAGCTTGGAACTCTGGGGCCGGGCTGCGGGTCACTGGGCTAAGTGGCTGGAGACGCGCAGACCCCTCCGTCCCGACCGCCCCACTGCGAAGATCCCCCTGTTCCTCCATCCGTAAGGGGGTCGCCCCTTACGGATGGAGGAACAGGGGGGAGGCCCCCAGGAGATGGCATTTGTCAGAGCCGCCGCTGGCCGGTTTCGGGCCAAGACGCGGGACCCGGCAGGCAGAGGGCAGGCAGCCCCACCAGAAGCCTCCCTCGGGGCAACGGGCCCCACCCCGGACATATCAGGCCCGCTTCACAGAGTCCCTGGGGTCCTGTCCGTGGAACTGGAAGCTCTGCCCGCCACCCAGAGGTCCGTTCCTTTTCCCGTGGACCACACTTGCCAGCGCGTCTCCCACCCCGGCAGAGGCAGAGTGCCAGGGAAGAACTAGGGCCCCGGGGCCTCGATGAGGGGCGGGCCAGGGTTCCGCGCCTGGTGGGCAGGGGCCCGGGCGGGCCGGACCCACGCCCAGGGACCCCGTCTCCCGGGGGGACTCGGGCCTGAGACCTGCCTGGGGGGCTGAGAGTCTTTCTTGGCTCAAACGGCCCCACCCTGCCCCGAGGCGGCAAACCTGCACCGAGACGCTTCTACTCTCTAAAGTCTGGGCTGGACTTCGCGAGAAGGGACTGTGTCCGCTGGGACCCGGGTCCCACAGAGCTCGAACCCCCCTCCCCGTGAAGGCATCCGCGGCCTGTGGTCCTTGCTGTCCGCAAAAGGCATTCACCTGCGGAGAACCTGGGCCCAGGTGAGCGGGACCAGGCCCCACGGCAGGAGCCTAGGGAGGCCACTGGAGCCACGGGGGCCAGGGCGGGGCATTTTCCCGGGTGCTCTCTCGGGTCCCGGGTGCCCTCTCTCGCCCGGGGAGTGCCCACGCCGTCCGCCGTCCCTTGAGCCCCGCAGGACGCCTGCATCCCGCCATAAGCGGCCCACCTCCTCCATGGAGCACGGACACAGGGGGCCGGGGTGCGAGCAACTGGCCCACGTGGCGGCAAACCCGCAGACCCCTCCGTCCCGTCCCCGCCACTGCGAAGATCCCCCTGTTCTTCCATCCGTAAAGGGGTCCCCCTTTACGGATGGAAGAACAGGGGGGAGGCGCCCAGGAGATGGCTTTTGTCCGAGCCGCGGCCGGGTGGTTTACGGGCCAAGAGGCGGGGCCGCGCAGGCGCAAGCATGCCCCCCCCCCCCGCAAGCATCCCTCCGGGCAACGTGCCCCCCCCGCCCCCCCTTGAGATATCAGGCCAGGTTCACAGGGTCCCTGGGCTGGTGTCAGAGTTAACGGAAGCCCTCCCTGCCATCCAGAGGACCGTGCGTTTTCCCGTGGACCACACTTCCCAGCAGCTCTCCCACCCCCGCAGAGGCAGAGTGCCAGGGAAGAACTAGGGACCTGGGGCCGGGAAGAGGGGCCGGCCACGGTTCCGCGCCAGGTGGAGCGGGTCCCGGCGGGCGGGCGGGCGGGCGGGACCCTCGTCCACGGACCTGTTCTCCTGTGGGGAGTCTGGCCTGTGCCCCGCCTGGGAGGCTAAGAGCCTTGCTTCGCCTGCAACGCCCCCACCCTGCCACAAGGCGGCAGACTTGGGCCCAGCCGCTTCAACCCTCCAGTCTGTGCAGAAGCACCCCAAAATGGAGTGAGACCGCTGCGACCTCAGTCCCCCAGAGCTCGAACCCCCACCTCTGTGAGGGAATCGGCGGCCTCCTGTCCTTGGCGTCCGCAAGAGGCATTCACCTGCGGCGAACCAGGGCCTCGGGAGAGCAGGGCCAGGCCCCATGGTAGGAGCCCGGGGGAGGCAACGGCAGCCTCTGCGGCCAGGCCTCGGGCTCTCGCCGGGGCTCTCTCGGGGCACGGGCACCCTCTCTCGCCTAGAGAGTGCCCACGCCGTCCCTGGAGCCCCGCGAGACACCTGCTTCCCGTGATAAGAGGCCCCCTGCCTCCATGGAGCTTGGAACTCTGGGGCCGGGCTGCGGGTCACTGGGCTAAGTGGCTGGAGACGCGCAGACCCCTCCGTCCCGACCGCCCCACTGCGAAGATCCCCCTGTTCCTCCATCCGTAAGGGGGTCGCCCCTTACGGATGGAGGAACAGGGGGGAGGCCCCCAGGAGATGGCATTTGTCAGAGCCGCCGCTGGCCGGTTTCGGGCCAAGACGCGGGACCCGGCAGGCAGAGGGCAGGCAGCCCCACCAGAAGCCTCCCTCGGGGCAACGGGCCCCACCCCGGACATATCAGGCCCGCTTCACAGAGTCCCTGGGGTCCTGTCCGTGGAACTGGAAGCTCTGCCCGCCACCCAGAGGTCCGTTCCTTTTCCCGTGGACCACACTTGCCAGCGCGTCTCCCACCCCGGCAGAGGCAGAGTGCCAGGGAAGAACTAGGGCCCCGGGGCCTCGATGAGGGGCGGGCCAGGGTTCCGCGCCTGGTGGGCAGGGGCCCGGGCGGGCCGGACCCACGCCCAGGGACCCCGTCTCCCGGGGGGACTCGGGCCTGAGACCTGCCTGGGGGGCTGAGAGTCTTTCTTGGCTCAAACGGCCCCACCCTGCCCCAAGGCGGCAAACCTGCACCGAGACGCTTCTACTCTCTAAAGTCTGGGCTGGACTTCGCGAGAAGGGACTGTGTCCGCTGGGACCCGGGTCCCACAGAGCTCGAACCCCCCTCCCCGTGAAGGCATCCGCGGCCTGTGGTCCTTGCTGTCCGCAAAAGGCATTCACCTGCGGAGAACCTGGGCCCAGGTGAGCGGGACCAGGCCCCACGGCAGGAGCCTAGGGAGGCCACTGGAGCCACGGGGGCCAGGGCGGGGCATTTTCCCGGGTGCTCTCTCGGGTCCCGGGTGCCCTCTCTCGCCCGGGGAGTGCCCACGCCGTCCGCCGTCCCTTGAGCCCCGCAGGACGCCTGCATCCCGCCATAAGCGGCCCACCTCCTCCATGGAGCACGGACACAGGGGGCCGGGGTGCGAGCAACTGGCCCACGTGGCGGCAAACCCGCAGACCCCTCCGTCCCGTCCCCGCCACTGCGAAGATCCCCCTGTTCTTCCATCCGTAAAGGGGTCCCCCTTTACGGATGGAAGAACAGGGGGGAGGCGCCCAGGAGATGGCTTTTGTCCGAGCCGCGGCCGGGTGGTTTACGGGCCAAGAGGCGGGGCCGCGCAGGCGCAAGCATGCCCCCCCCCCCCGCAAGCATCCCTCCGGGCAACGTGCCCCCCCCGCCCCCCCTTGAGATATCAGGCCAGGTTCACAGGGTCCCTGGGATGGTGTCAGAGTTAACGGAAGCCCTCCCTGCCATCCAGAGGACCGTGCGTTTTCCCGTGGACCACACTTCCCAGCAGCTCTCCCACCCCCGCAGAGGCAGAGTGCCAGGGAAGAACTAGGGACCTGGGGCCGGGAAGAGGGGCCGGCCACGGTTCCGCGCCAGGTGGAGCGGGTCCCGGCGGGCGGGCGGGCGGGCGGGACCCTCGTCCACGGACCTGTTCTCCTGTGGGGAGTCTGGCCTGTGCCCCGCCTGGGAGGCTAAGAGCCTTGCTTCGCCTGCAACGCCCCCACCCTGCCACAAGGCGGCAGACTTGGGCCCAGCCGCTTCAACCCTCCAGTCTGTGCAGAAGCACCCCAAAATGGAGTGAGACCGCTGCGACCTCAGTCCCCCAGAGCTCGAACCCCCACCTCTGTGAGGGAATCGGCGGCCTCCTGTCCTTGGCGTCCGCAAGAGGCATTCACCTGCGGCGAACCAGGGCCTCGGGAGAGCAGGGCCAGGCCCCATGGTAGGAGCCCGGGGGAGGCAACGGCAGCCTCTGCGGCCAGGCCTCGGGCTCTCGCCGGGGCTCTCTCGGGGCACGGGCACCCTCTCTCGCCTAGAGAGTGCCCACGCCGTCCCTGGAGCCCCGCGAGACACCTGCTTCCCGTGATAAGAGGCCCCCTGCCTCCATGGAGCTTGGAACTCTGGGGCCGGGCTGCGGGTCACTGGGCTAAGTGGCTGGAGACGCGCAGACCCCTCCGTCCCGACCGCCCCACTGCGAAGATCCCCCTGTTCCTCCATCCGTAAGGGGGTCGCCCCTTACGGATGGAGGAACAGGGGGGAGGCCCCCAGGAGATGGCATTTGTCAGAGCCGCCGCTGGCCGGTTTCGGGCCAAGACGCGGGACCCGGCAGGCAGAGGGCAGGCAGCCCCACCAGAAGCCTCCCTCGGGGCAACGGGCCCCACCCCGGACATATCAGGCCCGCTTCACAGAGTCCCTGGGGTCCTGTCCGTGGAACTGGAAGCTCTGCCCGCCACCCAGAGGTCCGTTCCTTTTCCCGTGGACCACACTTGCCAGCGCGTCTCCCACCCCGGCAGAGGCAGAGTGCCAGGGAAGAACTAGGGCCCCGGGGCCTCGATGAGGGGCGGGCCAGGGTTCCGCGCCTGGTGGGCAGGGGCCCGGGCGGGCCGGACCCACGCCCAGGGACCCCGTCTCCCGGGGGGACTCGGGCCTGAGACCTGCCTGGGGGGCTGAGAGTCTTTCTTGGCTCAAACGGCCCCACCCTGCCCCGAGGCGGCAAACCTGCACCGAGACGCTTCTACTCTCTATAGTCTGGGCTGGACTTCGCGAGAAGGGACTGTGTCCGCTGGGACCCGGGTCCCACAGAGCTCGAACCCCCCTCCCCGTGAAGGCATCCGCGGCCTGTGGTCCTTGCTGTCCGCAAAAGGCATTCACCTGCGGAGAACCTGGGCCCAGGTGAGCGGGACCAGGCCCCACGGCAGGAGCCTAGGGAGGCCACTGGAGCCACGGGGGCCAGGGCGGGGCATTTTCCCGGGTGCTCTCTCGGGTCCCGGGTGCCCTCTCTCGCCCGGGGAGTGCCCACGCCGTCCGCCGTCCCTTGAGCCCCGCAGGACGCCTGCATCCCGCCATAAGCGGCCCACCTCCTCCATGGAGCACGGACACAGGGGGCCGGGGTGCGAGCAACTGGCCCTCGTGGCGGCAAACCCGCAGACCCCTCCGTCCCGTCCCCGCCACTGCGAAGATCCCCCTGTTCTTCCATCCGTAAAGGGGTCCCCCTTTACGGATGGAAGAACAGGGGGTAGGCGCCCAGGAGATGGCTTTTGTCCGAGCCGCGGCCGGGTGGTTTACGGGCCAAGAGGCGGGGCCGCGCAGGCGCAAGCAGGCCCCCCCCCCCCCCCCCGCAAGCATCCCTCCGGGCAACGTGCCCCCCCCCGCCCCCCCTTGAGATATCAGGCCAGGTTCACAGGGTCCATGGGCTGGTGTCAGAGTTAACGGAAGCCCTCCCTGCCATCCAGAGGACCGTGCGTTTTCCCGTGGACCACACTTCCCAGCAGCTCTCCCACCCCCGCAGAGGCAGAGTGCCAGGGAAGAACTAGGGACCTGGGGCCGGGAAGAGGGGCCGGCCACGGTTCCGCGCCAGGTGGAGCGGGTCCCGGCGGGCGGGCGGGCGGGCGGGACCCTCGTCCACGGACCTGTTCTCCTGTGGGGAGTCTGGCCTGTGCCCCGCCTGGGAGGCTAAGAGCCTTGCTTCGCCTGCAACGCCCCCACCCTGCCACAAGGCGGCAGACTTGGGCCCAGCCGCTTCAACCCTCCAGTCTGTGCAGAAGCACCCCAAAATGGAGTGAGACCGCTGCGACCTCAGTCCCCCAGAGCTCGAACCCCCACCTCTGTGAGGGAATCGGCGGCCTCCTGTCCTTGGCGTCCGCAAGAGGCATTCACCTGCGGCGAACCAGGGCCTCGGGAGAGCAGGGCCAGGCCCCATGGTAGGAGCCCGGGGGAGGCAACGGCAGCCTCTGCGGCCAGGCCTCGGGCTCTCGCCGGGGCTCTCTCGGGGCACGGGCACCCTCTCTCGCCTAGAGAGTGCCCACGCCGTCCCTGGAGCCCCGCGAGACACCTGCTTCCCGTGATAAGAGGCCCCCTGCCTCCATGGAGCTTGGAACTCTGGGGCCGGGCTGCGGGTCACTGGGCTAAGTGGCTGGAGACGCGCAGACCCCTCCGTCCCGACCGCCCCACTGCGAAGATCCCCCTGTTCCTCCATCCGTAAGGGGGTCGCCCCTTACGGATGGAGGAACAGGGGGGAGGCCCCCAGGAGATGGCATTTGTCAGAGCCGCCGCTGGCCGGTTTCGGGCCAAGACGCGGGACCCGGCAGGCAGAGGGCAGGCAGCCCCACCAGAAGCCTCCCTCGGGGCAACGGGCCCCACCCCGGACATATCAGGCCCGCTTCACAGAGTCCCTGGGGTCCTGTCCGTGGAACTGGAAGCTCTGCCCGCCACCCAGAGGTCCGTTCCTTTTCCCGTGGACCACACTTGCCAGCGCGTCTCCCACCCCGGCAGAGGCAGAGTGCCAGGGAAGAACTAGGGCCCCGGGGCCTCGATGAGGGGCGGGCCAGGGTTCCGCGCCTGGTGGGCAGGGGCCCGGGCGGGCCGGACCCACGCCCAGGGACCCCGTCTCCCGGGGGGACTCGGGCCTGAGACCTGCCTGGGGGGCTGAGAGTCTTTCTTGGCTCAAACGGCCCCACCCTGCCCCGAGGCGGCAAACCTGCACCGAGACGCTTCTACTCTCTAAAGTCTGGGCTGGACTTCGCGAGAAGGGACTGTGTCCGCTGGGACCCGGGTCCCACAGAGCTCGAACCCCCCTCCCCGTGAAGGCATCCGCGGCCTGTGGTCCTTGCTGTCCGCAAAAGGCATTCACCTGCGGAGAACCTGGGCCCAGGTGAGCGGGACCAGGCCCCACGGCAGGAGCCTAGGGAGGCCACTGGAGCCACGGGGGCCAGGGCGGGGCATTTTCCCGGGTGCTCTCTCGGGTCCCGGGTGCCCTCTCTCGCCCGGGGAGTGCCCACGCCGTCCCTTGAGCCCCGCAGGACGCCTGCATCCCGCCATAAGCGGCCCACCTCCTCCATGGAGCACGGACACAGGGGGCCGGGGTGCGAGCAACTGGCCCTCGTGGCGGCAAACCCGCAGTCCCCTCCGTCCCGTCCCCGCCACTGCGAAGATCCCCCTGTTCTTCCATCCGTAAAGGGGTCCCCCTTTACGGATGGAAGAACAGGGGGGAGGCGCCCAGGAGATGGCTTTTGTCCGAGCCGCGGCCGGGTGGTTTACGGGCCAAGAGGCGGGGCCGCGAAGGCGCAAGCAGGCCCTCCCCCCCCCGCAAGCATCCCTCCGGGCAACGTGCCCCCCCCGCCCCCCCTTGAGATATCAGGCCAGGTTCACAGGGTCCCTGGGCTGGTGTCAGAGTTAACGGAAGCCCTCCCTGCCATCCAGAGGACCGTGCGTTTTCCCGTGGACCACACTTCCCAGCAGCTCTCCCACCCCCGCAGAGGCAGAGTGCCAGGGAAGAACTAGGGACCTGGGGCCGGGAAGAGGGGCCGGCCACGGTTCCGCGCCAGGTGGAGCGGGTCCCGGCGGGCGGGCGGGCGGGCGGGACCCTCGTCCACGGACCTGTTCTCCTGTGGGGAGTCTGGCCTGTGCCCCGCCTGGGAGGCTAAGAGCCTTGCTTCGCCTGCAACGCCCCCACCCTGCCACAAGGCGGCAGACTTGGGCCCAGCCGCTTCAACCCTCCAGTCTGTGCAGAAGCACCCCAAAATGGAGTGAGACCGCTGCGACCTCAGTCCCCCAGAGCTCGAACCCCCACCTCTGTGAGGGAATCGGCGGCCTCCTGTCCTTGGCGTCCGCAAGAGGCATTCACCTGCGGCGAACCAGGGCCTCGGGAGAGCAGGGCCAGGCCCCATGGTAGGAGCCCGGGGGAGGCAACGGCAGCCTCTGCGGCCAGGCCTCGGGCTCTCGCCGGGGCTCTCTCGGGGCACGGGCACCCTCTCTCGCCTAGAGAGTGCCCACGCCGTCCCTGGAGCCCCGCGAGACACCTGCTTCCCGTGATAAGAGGCCCCCTGCCTCCATGGAGCTTGGAACTCTGGGGCCGGGCTGCGGGTCACTGGGCTAAGTGGCTGGAGACGCGCAGACCCCTCCGTCCCGACCGCCCCACTGCGAAGATCCCCCTGTTCCTCCATCCGTAAGGGGGTCGCCCCTTACGGATGGAGGAACAGGGGGGAGGCCCCCAGGAGATGGCATTTGTCAGAGCCGCCGCTGGCCGGTTTCGGGCCAAGACGCGGGACCCGGCAGGCAGAGGGCAGGCAGCCCCACCAGAAGCCTCCCTCGGGGCAACGGGCCCCACCCCGGACATATCAGGCCCGCTTCACAGAGTCCCTGGGGTCCTGTCCGTGGAACTGGAAGCTCTGCCCGCCACCCAGAGGTCCGTTCCTTTTCCCGTGGACCACACTTGCCAGCGCGTCTCCCACCCCGGCAGAGGCAGAGTGCCAGGGAAGAACTAGGGCCCCGGGGCCTCGATGAGGGGCGGGCCAGGGTTCCGCGCCTGGTGGGCAGGGGCCCGGGCGGGCCGGACCCACGCCCAGGGACCCCGTCTCCCGGGGGGACTCGGGCCTGAGACCTGCCTGGGGGGCTGAGAGTCTTTCTTGGCTCAAACGGCCCCACCCTGCCCCGAGGCGGCAAACCTGCACCGAGACGCTTCTACTCTCTAAAGTCTGGGCTGGACTTCGCGAGAAGGGACTGTGTCCGCTGGGACCCGGGTCCCACAGAGCTCGAACCCCCCTCCCCGTGAAGGCATCCGCGGCCTGTGGTCCTTGCTGTCCGCAAAAGGCATTCACCTGCGGAGAACCTGGGCCCAGGTGAGCGGGACCAGGCCCCACGGCAGGAGCCTAGGGAGGCCACTGGAGCCACGGGGGCCAGGGCGGGGCATTTTCCCGGGTGCTCTCTCGGGTCCCGGGTGCCCTCTCTCGCCCGGGGAGTGCCCACGCCGTCCCTTGAGCCCCGCAGGACGCCTGCATCCCGCCATAAGCGGCCCACCTCCTCCATGGAGCACGGACACAGGGGGCCGGGGTGCGAGCAACTGGCCCTCGTGGCGGCAAACCCGCAGTCCCCTCCGTCCCGTCCCCGCCACTGCGAAGATCCCCCTGTTCTTCCATCCGTAAAGGGGTCCCCCTTTACGGATGGAAGAACAGGGGGGAGGCGCCCAGGAGATGGCTTTTGTCCGAGCCGCGGCCGGGTGGTTTACGGGCCAAGAGGCGGGGCCGCGAAGGCGCAAGCAGGCCCTCCCCCCCCCGCAAGCATCCCTCCGGGCAACGTGCCCCCCCCCGCCCCCCCTTGAGATATCAGGCCAGGTTCACAGGGTCCCTGGGCTGGTGTCAGAGTTAACGGAAGCCCTCCCTGCCATCCAGAGGACCGTGCGTTTTCCCGTGGACCACACTTCCCAGCAGCTCTCCCACCCCCGCAGAGGCAGAGTGCCAGGGAAGAACTAGGGACCTGGGGCCGGGAAGAGGGGCCGGCCACGGTTCCGCGCCAGGTGGAGCGGGTCCCGGCGGGCGGGCGGGCGGGCGGGACCCTCGTCCACGGACCTGTTCTCCTGTGGGGAGTCTGGCCTGTGCCCCGCCTGGGAGGCTAAGAGCCTTGCTTCGCCTGCAACGCCCCCACCCTGCCACAAGGCGGCAGACTTGGGCCCAGCCGCTTCAACCCTCCAGTCTGTGCAGAAGCACCCCAAAATGGAGTGAGACCGCTGCGACCTCAGTCCCCCAGAGCTCGAACCCCCACCTCTGTGAGGGAATCGGCGGCCTCCTGTCCTTGGCGTCCGCAAGAGGCATTCACCTGCGGCGAACCAGGGCCTCGGGAGAGCAGGGCCAGGCCCCATGGTAGGAGCCCGGGGGAGGCAACGGCAGCCTCTGCGGCCAGGCCTCGGGCTCTCGCCGGGGCTCTCTCGGGGCACGGGCACCCTCTCTCGCCTAGAGAGTGCCCACGCCGTCCCTGGAGCCCCGCGAGACACCTGCTTCCCGTGATAAGAGGCCCCCTGCCTCCATGGAGCTTGGAACTCTGGGGCCGGGCTGCGGGTCACTGGGCTAAGTGGCTGGAGACGCGCAGACCCCTCCGTCCCGACCGCCCCACTGCGAAGATCCCCCTGTTCCTCCATCCGTAAGGGGGTCGCCCCTTACGGATGGAGGAACAGGGGGGAGGCCCCCAGGAGATGGCATTTGTCAGAGCCGCCGCTGGCCGGTTTCGGGCCAAGACGCGGGACCCGGCAGGCAGAGGGCAGGCAGCCCCACCAGAAGCCTCCCTCGGGGCAACGGGCCCCACCCCGGACATATCAGGCCCGCTTCACAGAGTCCCTGGGGTCCTGTCCGTGGAACTGGAAGCTCTGCCCGCCACCCAGAGGTCCGTTCCTTTTCCCGTGGACCACACTTGCCAGCGCGTCTCCCACCCCGGCAGAGGCAGAGTGCCAGGGAAGAACTAGGGCCCCGGGGCCTCGATGAGGGGCGGGCCAGGGTTCCGCGCCTGGTGGGCAGGGGCCCGGGCGGGCCGGACCCACGCCCAGGGACCCCGTCTCCCGGGGGGACTCGGGCCTGAGACCTGCCTGGGGGGCTGAGAGTCTTTCTTGGCTCAAACGGCCCCACCCTGCCCCGAGGCGGCAAACCTGCACCGAGACGCTTCTACTCTCTAAAGTCTGGGCTGGACTTCGCGAGAAGGGACTGTGTCCGCTGGGACCCGGGTCCCACAGAGCTCGAACCCCCCTCCCCGTGAAGGCATCCGCGGCCTGTGGTCCTTGCTGTCCGCAAAAGGCATTCACCTGCGGAGAACCTGGGCCCAGGTGAGCGGGACCAGGCCCCACGGCAGGAGCCTAGGGAGGCCACTGGAGCCACGGGGGCCAGGGCGGGGCATTTTCCCGGGTGCTCTCTCGGGTCCCGGGTGCCCTCTCTCGCCCGGGGAGCGCCCACGCCGTCCCTTGAGCCCCGCAGGACGCCTGCATCCCGCCATAAGCGGCCCACCTCCTCCATGGAGCACGGACACAGGGGGCCGGGGTGCGAGCAACTGGCCTACGTGGCGGCAAACCCGCAGACCCCTCCGTCCCGTCCCCGCCACTGCGAAGATCCCCCTGTTCTTCCATCCGTAAAGGGGTCCCCCTTTACGGATGGAAGAACAGGGGGGAGGCGCCCAGGAGATGGCTTTTGTCCGAGCCGCGGCCGGGTGGTTTACGGGCCAAGAGGCGGGGCCGCGCAGGCGCAAGCAGGCCCCCCCACCGCAAGCATCCCTCCGGGCAACGTGCCCCCCCCCGCCCCCCCTTGAGATATCAGGCCAGGTTCACAGGGTCCCTGGGCTGGTGTCAGAGTTAACGGAAGCCCTCCCTGCCATCCAGAGGACCGTGCGTTTTCCCGTGGACCACACTTCCCAGCAGCTCTCCCACCCCCGCAGAGGCAGAGTGCCAGGGAAGAACTAGGGACCTGGGGCCGGGAAGAGGGGCCGGCCACGGTTCCGCGCCAGGTGGAGCGGGTCCCGGCGGGCGGGCGGGCGGGCGGGACCCTCGTCCACGGACCTGTTCTCCTGTGGGGAGTCTGGCCTGTGCCCCGCCTGGGAGGCTAAGAGCCTTGCTTCGCCTGCAACGCCCCCACCCTGCCACAAGGCGGCAGACTTGGGCCCAGCCGCTTCAACCCTCCAGTCTGTGCAGAAGCACCCAAAAATGGAGTGAGACCGCTGCGACCTCAGTCCCCCAGAGCTCGAACCCCCACCTCTGTGAGGGAATCGGCGGCCTCCTGTCCTTGGCGTCCGCAAAAGGCATTCACCTGCGGCGAACCAGGGCCTCGGGAGAGCAGGGCCAGGCCCCATGGTAGGAGCCCGGGGGAGGCAACGGCAGCCTCTGCGGCCAGGCCTCGGGCTCTCGCCGGGGCTCTCTCGGGGCACGGGCACCCTCTCTCGCCTAGAGAGTGCCCACGCCGTCCCTGGAGCCCCGCGAGACACCTGCTTCCCGTGATAAGAGGCCCCCTGCCTCCATGGAGCTTGGAACTCTGGGGCCGGGCTGCGGGTCACTGGGCTAAGTGGCTGGAGACGCGCAGACCCCTCCGTCCCGACCGCCCCACTGCGAAGATCCCCCTGTTCCTCCATCCGTAAGGGGGTCGCCCCTTACGGATGGAGGAACAGGGGGGAGGCCCCCAGGAGATGGCATTTGTCAGAGCCGCCGCTGGCCGGTTTCGGGCCAAGACGCGGGACCCGGCAGGCAGAGGGCAGGCAGCCCCACCAGAAGCCTCCCTCGGGGCAACGGGCCCCACCCCGGACATATCAGGCCCGCTTCACAGAGTCCCTGGGGTCCTGTCCGTGGAACTGGAAGCTCTGCCCGCCACCCAGAGGTCCGTTCCTTTTCCCGTGGACCACACTTGCCAGCGCGTCTCCCACCCCGGCAGAGGCAGAGTGCCAGGGAAGAACTAGGGCCCCGGGGCCTCGATGAGGGGCGGGCCAGGGTTCCGCGCCTGGTGGGCAGGGGCCCGGGCGGGCCGGACCCACGCCCAGGGACCCCGTCTCCCGGGGGGACTCGGGCCTGAGACCTGCCTGGGGGGCTGAGAGTCTTTCTTGGCTCAAACGGCCCCACCCTGCCCCGAGGCGGCAAACCTGCACCGAGACGCTTCTACTCTCTAAAGTCTGGGCTGGACTTCGCGAGAAGGGACTGTGTCCGCTGGGACCCGGGTCCCACAGAGCTCGAACCCCCCTCCCCGTGAAGGCATCCGCGGCCTGTGGTCCTTGCTGTCCGAAAAAGGCATTCACCTGCGGAGAACCTGGGCCCAGGTGAGCGGGACCAGGCCCCACGGCAGGAGCCTAGGGAGGCCACTGGAGCCACGGGGGCCAGGGCGGGGCATTTTCCCGGGTGCTCTCTCGGGTCCCGGGTGCCCTCTCTCGCCCGGGGAGTGCCCACGCCGTCCCTTGAGCCCCGCAGGACGCCTGCATCCCGCCATAAGCGGCCCACCTCCTCCATGGAGCACGGACACAGGGGGCCGGGGTGCGAGCAACTGGCCCTCGTGGCGGCAAACCCGCAGTCCCCTCCGTCCCGTCCCCGCCACTGCGAAGATCCCCCTGTTCTTCCATCCGTAAAGGGGTCCCCCTTTACGGATGGAAGAACAGGGGGGAGGCGCCCAGGAGATGGCTTTTGTCCGAGCCGCGGCCGGGTGGTTTACGGGCCAAGAGGCGGGGCCGCGAAGGCGCAAGCAGGCCCTCCCCCCCCCGCAAGCATCCCTCCGGGCAACGTGCCCCCCCCGCCCCCCCTTGAGATATCAGGCCAGGTTCACAGGGTCCCTGGGCTGGTGTCAGAGTTAACGGAAGCCCTCCCTGCCATCCAGAGGACCGTGCGTTTTCCCGTGGACCACACTTCCCAGCAGCTCTCCCACCCCCGCAGAGGCAGAGTGCCAGGGAAGAACTAGGGACCTGGGGCCGGGAAGAGGGGCCGGCCACGGTTCCGCGCCAGGTGGAGCGGGTCCCGGCGGGCGGGCGGGCGGGCGGGACCCTCGTCCACGGACCTGTTCTCCTGTGGGGAGTCTGGCCTGTGCCCCGCCTGGGAGGCTAAGAGCCTTGCTTCGCCTGCAACGCCCCCACCCTGCCACAAGGCGGCAGACTTGGGCCCAGCCGCTTCAACCCTCCAGTCTGTGCAGAAGCACCCCAAAATGGAGTGAGACCGCTGCGACCTCAGTCCCCCAGAGCTCGAACCCCCACCTCTGTGAGGGAATCGGCGGCCTCCTGTCCTTGGCGTCCGCAAGAGGCATTCACCTGCGGCGAACCAGGGCCTCGGGAGAGCAGGGCCAGGCCCCATGGTAGGAGCCCGGGGGAGGCAACGGCAGCCTCTGCGGCCAGGCCTCGGGCTCTCGCCGGGGCTCTCTCGGGGCACGGGCACCCTCTCTCGCCTAGAGAGTGCCCACGCCGTCCCTGGAGCCCCGCGAGACACCTGCTTCCCGTGATAAGAGGCCCCCTGCCTCCATGGAGCTTGGAACTCTGGGGCCGGGCTGCGGGTCACTGGGCTAAGTGGCTGGAGACGCGCAGACCCCTCCGTCCCGACCGCCCCACTGCGAAGATCCCCCTGTTCCTCCATCCGTAAGGGGGTCGCCCCTTACGGATGGAGGAACAGGGGGGAGGCCCCCAGGAGATGGCATTTGTCAGAGCCGCCGCTGGCCGGTTTCGGGCCAAGACGCGGGACCCGGCAGGCAGAGGGCAGGCAGCCCCACCAGAAGCCTCCCTCGGGGCAACGGGCCCCACCCCGGACATATCAGGCCCGCTTCACAGAGTCCCTGGGGTCCTGTCCGTGGAACTGGAAGCTCTGCCCGCCACCCAGAGGTCCGTTCCTTTTCCCGTGGACCACACTTGCCAGCGCGTCTCCCACCCCGGCAGAGGCAGAGTGCCAGGGAAGAACTAGGGCCCCGGGGCCTCGATGAGGGGCGGGCCAGGGTTCCGCGCCTGGTGGGCAGGGGCCCGGGCGGGCCGGACCCACGCCCAGGGACCCCGTCTCCCGGGGGGACTCGGGCCTGAGACCTGCCTGGGGGGCTGAGAGTCTTTCTTGGCTCAAACGGCCCCACCCTGCCCCGAGGCGGCAAACCTGCACCGAGACGCTTCTACTCTCTAAAGTCTGGGCTGGACTTCGCGAGAAGGGACTGTGTCCGCTGGGACCCGGGTCCCACAGAGCTCGAACCCCCCTCCCCGTGAAGGCATCCGCGGCCTGTGGTCCTTGCTGTCCGCAAAAGGCATTCACCTGCGGAGAACCTGGGCCCAGGTGAGCGGGACCAGGCCCCACGGCAGGAGCCTAGGGAGGCCACTGGAGCCACGGGGGCCAGGGCGGGGCATTTTCCCGGGTGCTCTCTCGGGTCCCGGGTGCCCTCTCTCGCCCGGGGAGTGCCCACGCCGTCCGCCGTCCCTTGAGCCCCGCAGGACGCCTGCATCCCGCCATAAGCGGCCCACCTCCTCCATGGAGCACGGACACAGGGGGCCGGGGTGCGAGCAACTGGCCTACGTGGCGGCAAACCCGCAGACCCCTCCGTCCCGTCCCCGCCACTGCGAAGATCCCCCTGTTCTTCCATCCGTAAAGGGGTCCCCCTTTACGGATGGAAGAACAGGGGGGAGGCGCCCAGGAGATGGCTTTTGTCCGAGCCGCGGCCGGGTGGTTTACGGGCCAAGAGGCGGGGCCGCGCAGGCGCAAGCAGGCCCCCCCCCCCCCCGCAAGCATCCCTCCGGGCAACGTGCCCCCCCCGCCCCCCCTTGAGATATCAGGCCAGGTTCACAGGGTCCCTGGGCTGGTGTCAGAGTTAACGGAAGCCCTCCCTGCCATCCAGAGGACCGTGCGTTTTCCCGTGGACCACACTTCCCAGCAGCTCTCCCACCCCCGCAGAGGCAGAGTGCCAGGGAAGAACTAGGGACCTGGGGCCGGGAAGAGGGGCCGGCCACGGTTCCGCGCCAGGTGGAGCGGGTCCCGGCGGGCGGGCGGGCGGGCGGGACCCTCGTCCACGGACCTGTTCTCCTGTGGGGAGTCTGGCCTGTGCCCCGCCTGGGAGGCTAAGAGCCTTGCTTCGCCTGCAACGCCCCCACCCTGCCACAAGGCGGCAGACTTGGGCCCAGCCGCTTCAACCCTCCAGTCTGTGCAGAAGCACCCCAAAATGGAGTGAGACCGCTGCGACCTCAGTCCCCCAGAGCTCGAACCCCCACCTCTGTGAGGGAATCGGCGGCCTCCTGTCCTTGGCGTCCGCAAGAGGCATTCACCTGCGGCGAACCAGGGCCTCGGGAGAGCAGGGCCAGGCCCCATGGTAGGAGCCCGGGGGAGGCAACGGCAGCCTCTGCGGCCAGGCCTCGGGCTCTCGCCGGGGCTCTCTCGGGGCACGGGCACCCTCTCTCGCCTAGAGAGTGCCCACGCCGTCCCTGGAGCCCCGCGAGACACCTGCTTCCCGTGATAAGAGGCCCCCTGCCTCCATGGAGCTTGGAACTCTGGGGCCGGGCTGCGGGTCACTGGGCTAAGTGGCTGGAGACGCGCAGACCCCTCCGTCCCGACCGCCCCACTGCGAAGATCCCCCTGTTCCTCCATCCGTAAGGGGGTCGCCCCTTACGGATGGAGGAACAGGGGGGAGGCCCCCAGGAGATGGCATTTGTCAGAGCCGCCGCTGGCCGGTTTCGGGCCAAGACGCGGGACCCGGCAGGCAGAGGGCAGGCAGCCCCACCAGAAGCCTCCCTCGGGGCAACGGGCCCCACCCCGGACATATCAGGCCCGCTTCACAGAGTCCCTGGGGTCCTGTCCGTGGAACTGGAAGCTCTGCCCGCCACCCAGAGGTCCGTTCCTTTTCCCGTGGACCACACTTGCCAGCGCGTCTCCCACCCCGGCAGAGGCAGAGTGCCAGGGAAGAACTAGGGCCCCGGGGCCTCGATGAGGGGCGGGCCAGGGTTCCGCGCCTGGTGGGCAGGGGCCCGGGCGGGCCGGACCCACGCCCAGGGACCCCGTCTCCCGGGGGGACTCGGGCCTGAGACCTGCCTGGGGGGCTGAGAGTCTTTCTTGGCTCAAACGGCCCCACCCTGCCCCGAGGCGGCAAACCTGCACCGAGACGCTTCTACTCTCTAAAGTCTGGGCTGGACTTCGCGAGAAGGGACTGTGTCCGCTGGGACCCGGGTCCCACAGAGCTCGAACCCCCCTCCCCGTGAAGGCATCCGCGGCCTGTGGTCCTTGCTGTCCGCAAAAGGCATTCACCTGCGGAGAACCTGGGCCCAGGTGAGCGGGACCAGGCCCCACGGCAGGAGCCTAGGGAGGCCACTGGAGCCACGGGGGCCAGGGCGGGGCATTTTCCCGGGTGCTCTCTCGGGTCCCGGGTGCCCTCTCTCGCCCGGGGAGCGCCCACGCCGTCCCTTGAGCCCCGCAGGACGCCTGCATCCCGCCATAAGCGGCCCACCTCCTCCATGGAGCACGGACACAGGGGGCCGGGGTGCGAGCAACTGGCCTACGTGGCGGCAAACCCGCAGACCCCTCCGTCCCGTCCCCGCCACTGCGAAGATCCCCCTGTTCTTCCATCCGTAAAGGGGTCCCCCTTTACGGATGGAAGAACAGGGGGGAGGCGCCCAGGAGATGGCTTTTGTCCGAGCCGCGGCCGGGTGGTTTACGGGCCAAGAGGCGGGGCCGCGCAGGCGCAAGCAGGCCCCCCCACCGCAAGCATCCCTCCGGGCAACGTGCCCCCCCCCGCCCCCCCTTGAGATATCAGGCCAGGTTCACAGGGTCCCTGGGCTGGTGTCAGAGTTAACGGAAGCCCTCCCTGCCATCCAGAGGACCGTGCGTTTTCCCGTGGACCACACTTCCCAGCAGCTCTCCCACCCCCGCAGAGGCAGAGTGCCAGGGAAGAACTAGGGACCTGGGGCCGGGAAGAGGGGCCGGCCACGGTTCCGCGCCAGGTGGAGCGGGTCCCGGCGGGCGGGCGGGCGGGCGGGACCCTCGTCCACGGACCTGTTCTCCTGTGGGGAGTCTGGCCTGTGCCCCGCCTGGGAGGCTAAGAGCCTTGCTTCGCCTGCAACGCCCCCACCCTGCCACAAGGCGGCAGACTTGGGCCCAGCCGCTTCAACCCTCCAGTCTGTGCAGAAGCACCCAAAAATGGAGTGAGACCGCTGCGACCTCAGTCCCCCAGAGCTCGAACCCCCACCTCTGTGAGGGAATCGGCGGCCTCCTGTCCTTGGCCTCCGCAAAAGGCATTCACCTGCGGCGAACCAGGGCCTCGGGAGAGCAGGGCCAGGCCCCATGGTAGGAGCCCGGGGGAGGCAACGGCAGCCTCTGCGGCCAGGCCTCGGGCTCTCGCCGGGGCTCTCTCGGGGCACGGGCACCCTCTCTCGCCTAGAGAGTGCCCACGCCGTCCCTGGAGCCCCGCGAGACACCTGCTTCCCGTGATAAGAGGCCCCCTGCCTCCATGGAGCTTGGAACTCTGGGGCCGGGCTGCGGGTCACTGGGCTAAGTGGCTGGAGACGCGCAGACCCCTCCGTCCCGACCGCCCCACTGCGAAGATCCCCCTGTTCCTCCATCCGTAAGGGGGTCGCCCCTTACGGATGGAGGAACAGGGGGGAGGCCCCCAGGAGATGGCATTTGTCAGAGCCGCCGCTGGCCGGTTTCGGGCCAAGACGCGGGACCCGGCAGGCAGAGGGCAGGCAGCCCCACCAGAAGCCTCCCTCGGGGCAACGGGCCCCACCCTGGACATATCAGGCCCGCTTCACAGAGTCCCTGGGGTCCTGTCCGTGGAACTGGAAGCTCTGCCCGCCACCCAGAGGTCCGTTCCTTTTCCCGTGGACCACACTTGCCAGCGCGTCTCCCACCCCGGCAGAGGCAGAGTGCCAGGGAAGAACTAGGGCCCCGGGGCCTCGATGAGGGGCGGGCCAGGGTTCCGCGCCTGGTGGGCAGGGGCCCGGGCGGGCCGGACCCACGCCCAGGGACCCCGTCTCCCGGGGGGACTCGGGCCTGAGACCTGCCTGGGGGGCTGAGAGTCTTTCTTGGCTCAAACGGCCCCACCCTGCCCCGAGGCGGCAAACCTGCACCGAGACGCTTCTACTCTCTAAAGTCTGGGCTGGACTTCGCGAGAAGGGACTGTGTCCGCTGGGACCCGGGTCCCACAGAGCTCGAACCCCCCTCCCCGTGAAGGCATCCGCGGCCTGTGGTCCTTGCTGTCCGCAAAAGGCATTCACCTGCGGAGAACCTGGGCCCAGGTGGGCGGGACCAGGCCCCACGGCAGGAGCCTAGGGAGGCCACTGGAGCCACGGGGGCCAGGGCGGGGCATTTTCCCGGGTGCTCTCTCGGGTCCCGGGTGCCCTCTCTCGCCCGGGGAGTGCCCACGCCGTCCCTTGAGCCCCGCAGGACGCCTGCATCCCGCCATAAGCGGCCCACCTCCTCCATGGAGCACGGACACAGGGGGCCGGGGTGCGAGCAACTGGCCTACGTGGCGGCAAACCCGCAGACCCCTCCGTCCCGTCCCCGCCACTGCGAAGATCCCCCTGTTCTTCCATCCGTAAAGGGGTCCCCCTTTACGGATGGAAGAACAGGGGGGAGGCGCCCAGGAGATGGCTTTTGTCCGAGCCGCGGCCGGGTGGTTTACGGGCCAAGAGGCGGGGCCGCGCAGGCGCAAGCAGGCCCCCCCACCGCAAGCATCCCTCCGGGCAACGTGCCCCCCCCCGCCCCCCCTTGAGATATCAGGCCAGGTTCACAGGGTCCCTGGGCTGGTGTCAGAGTTAACGGAAGCCCTCCCTGCCATCCAGAGGACCGTGCGTTTTCCCGTGGACCACACTTCCCAGCAGCTCTCCCACCCCCGCAGAGGCAGAGTGCCAGGGAAGAACTAGGGACCTGGGGCCGGGAAGAGGGGCCGGCCACGGTTCCGCGCCAGGTGGAGCGGGTCCCGGCGGGCGGGCGGGCGGGCGGGACCCTCGTCCACGGACCTGTTCTCCTGTGGGGAGTCTGGCCTGTGCCCCGCCTGGGAGGCTAAGAGCCTTGCTTCGCCTGCAACGCCCCCACCCTGCCACAAGGCGGCAGACTTGGGCCCAGCCGCTTCAACCCTCCAGTCTGTGCAGAAGCACCCAAAAATGGAGTGAGACCGCTGCGACCTCAGTCCCCCAGAGCTCGAACCCCCACCTCTGTGAGGGAATCGGCGGCCTCCTGTCCTTGGCCTCCGCAAAAGGCATTCACCTGCGGCGAACCAGGGCCTCGGGAGAGCAGGGCCAGGCCCCATGGTAGGAGCCCGGGGGAGGCAACGGCAGCCTCTGCGGCCAGGCCTCGGGCTCTCGCCGGGGCTCTCTCGGGGCACGGGCACCCTCTCTCGCCTAGAGAGTGCCCACGCCGTCCCTGGAGCCCCGCGAGACACCTGCTTCCCGTGATAAGAGGCCCCCTGCCTCCATGGAGCTTGGAACTCTGGGGCCGGGCTGCGGGTCACTGGGCTAAGTGGCTGGAGACGCGCAGACCCCTCCGTCCCGACCGCCCCACTGCGAAGATCCCCCTGTTCCTCCATCCGTAAGGGGGTCGCCCCTTACGGATGGAGGAACAGGGGGGAGGCCCCCAGGAGATGGCATTTGTCAGAGCCGCCGCTGGCCGGTTTCGGGCCAAGACGCGGGACCCGGCAGGCAGAGGGCAGGCAGCCCCACCAGAAGCCTCCCTCGGGGCAACGGGCCCCACCCCGGACATATCAGGCCCGCTTCACAGAGTCCCTGGGGTCCTGTCCGTGGAACTGGAAGCTCTGCCCGCCACCCAGAGGTCCGTTCCTTTTCCCGTGGACCACACTTGCCAGCGCGTCTCCCACCCCGGCAGAGGCAGAGTGCCAGGGAAGAACTAGGGCCCCGGGGCCTCGATGAGGGGCGGGCCAGGGTTCCGCGCCTGGTGGGCAGGGGCCCGGGCGGGCCGGACCCACGCCCAGGGACCCCGTCTCCCGGGGGGACTCGGGCCTGAGACCTGCCTGGGGGGCTGAGAGTCTTTCTTGGCTCAAACGGCCCCACCCTGCCCCGAGGCGGCAAACCTGCACCGAGACGCTTCTACTCTCTAAAGTCTGGGCTGGACTTCGCGAGAAGGGACTGTGTCCGCTGGGACCCGGGTCCCACAGAGCTCGAACCCCCCTCCCCGTGAAGGCATCCGCGGCCTGTGGTCCTTGCTGTCCGCAAAAGGCATTCACCTGCGGAGAACCTGGGCCCAGGTGGGCGGGACCAGGCCCCACGGCAGGAGCCTAGGGAGGCCACTGGAGCCACGGGGGCCAGGGCGGGGCATTTTCCCGGGTGCTCTCTCGGGTCCCGGGTGCCCTCTCTCGCCCGGGGAGCGCCCACGCCGTCCCTTGAGCCCCGCAGGACGCCTGCATCCCGCCATAAGCGGCCCACCTCCTCCATGGAGCACGGACACAGGGGGCCGGGGTGCGAGCAACTGGCCTACGTGGCGGCAAACCCGCAGACCCCTCCGTCCCGTCCCCGCCACTGCGAAGATCCCCCTGTTCTTCCATCCGTAAAGGGGTCCCCCTTTACGGATGGAAGAACAGAGGGGAGGCGCCCAGGAGATGGCTTTTGTCCGAGCCGCGGCCGGGTGGTTTACGGGCCAAGAGGCGGGGCCGCGCAGGCGCAAGCAGGCCCCCCCACCGCAAGCATCCCTCCGGGCAACGTGCCCCCCCCCGCCCCCCCTTGAGATATCAGGCCAGGTTCACAGGGTCCCTGGGCTGGTGTCAGAGTTAACGGAAGCCCTCCCTGCCATCCAGAGGACCGTGCGTTTTCCCGTGGACCACACTTCCCAGCAGCTCTCCCACCCCCGCAGAGGCAGAGTGCCAGGGAAGAACTAGGGACCTGGGGCCGGGAAGAGGGGCCGGCCACGGTTCCGCGCCAGGTGGAGCGGGTCCCGGCGGGCGGGCGGGCGGGCGGGACCCTCGTCCACGGACCTGTTCTCCTGTGGGGAGTCTGGCCTGTGCCCCGCCTGGGAGGCTAAGAGCCTTGCTTCGCCTGCAACGCCCCCACCCTGCCACAAGGCGGCAGACTTGGGCCCAGCCGCTTCAACCCTCCAGTCTGTGCAGAAGCACCCAAAAATGGAGTGAGACCGCTGCGACCTCAGTCCCCCAGAGCTCGAACCCCCACCTCTGTGAGGGAATCGGCGGCCTCCTGTCCTTGGCGTCCGCAAGAGGCATTCACCTGCGGCGAACCAGGGCCTCGGGAGAGCAGGGCCAGGCCCCATGGTAGGAGCCCGGGGGAGGCAACGGCAGCCTCTGCGGCCAGGCCTCGGGCTCTCGCCGGGGCTCTCTCGGGGCACGGGCACCCTCTCTCGCCTAGAGAGTGCCCACGCCGTCCCTGGAGCCCCGCGAGACACCTGCTTCCCGTGATAAGAGGCCCCCTGCCTCCATGGAGCTTGGAACTCTGGGGCCGGGCTGCGGGTCACTGGGCTAAGTGGCTGGAGACGCGCAGACCCCTCCGTCCCGACCGCCCCACTGCGAAGATCCCCCTGTTCCTCCATCCGTAAGGGGGTCGCCCCTTACGGATGGAGGAACAGGGGGGAGTTCCCCAGGAGATGGCATTTGTCAGAGCCGCCGCTGGCCGGTTTCGGGCCAAGACGCGGGACCCGGCAGGCAGAGGGCAGGCAGCCCCACCAGAAGCCTCCCTCGGGGCAACGGGCCCCACCCCGGACATATCAGGCCCGCTTCACAGAGTCCCTGGGGTCCTGTCCGTGGAACTGGAAGCTCTGCCCGCCACCCAGAGGTCCGTTCCTTTTCCCGTGGACCACACTTGCCAGCGCGTCTCCCACCCCGGCAGAGGCAGAGTGCCAGGGAAGAACTAGGGCCCCGGGGCCTCGATGAGGGGCGGGCCAGGGTTCCGCGCCTGGTGGGCAGGGGCCCGGGCGGGCCGGACCCATGCCCAGGGACCCCGTCTCCCGGGGGGACTCGGGCCTGAGACCTGCCTGGGGGGCTGAGAGTCTTTCTTGGCTCAAACGGCCCCACCCTGCCCCGAGGCGGCAAACCTGCACCGAGACGCTTCTACTCTCTAAAGTCTGGGCTGGACTTCGCGAGAAGGGACTGTGTCCGCTGGGACCCGGGTCCCACAGAGCTCGAACCCCCCTCCCCGTGAAGGCATCCGCGGCCTGTGGTCCTTGCTGTCCGCAAAAGGCATTCACCTGCGGAGAACCTGGGCCCAGGTGGGCGGGACCAGGCCCCACGGCAGGAGCCTAGGGAGGCCACTGGAGCCACGGGGGCCAGGGCGGGGCATTTTCCCGGGTGCTCTCTCGGGTCCCGGGTGCCCTCTCTCGCCCGGGGAGTGCCCACGCCGTCCCTTGAGCCCCGCAGGACGCCTGCATCCCGCCATAAGCGGCCCACCTCCTCCATGGAGCACGGACACAGGGGGCCGGGGTGCGAGCAACTGGCCTACGTGGCGGCAAACCCGCAGACCCCTCCGTCCCGTCCCCGCCACTGCGAAGATCCCCCTGTTCTTCCATCCGTAAAGGGGTCCCCCTTTACGGATGGAAGAACAGGGGGGAGGCGCCCAGGAGATGGCTTTTGTCCGAGCCGCGGCCGGGTGGTTTACGGGCCAAGAGGCGGGGCCGCGCAGGCGCAAGCAGGCCCCCCCACCGCAAGCATCCCTCCGGGCAACGTGCCCCCCCCCGCCCCCCCTTGAGATATCAGGCCAGGTTCACAGGGTCCCTGGGCTGGTGTCAGAGTTAACGGAAGCCCTCCCTGCCATCCAGAGGACCGTGCGTTTTCCCGTGGACCACACTTCCCAGCAGCTCTCCCACCCCCGCAGAGGCAGAGTGCCAGGGAAGAACTAGGGACCTGGGGCCGGGAAGAGGGGCCGGCCACGGTTCCGCGCCAGGTGGAGCGGGTCCCGGCGGGCGGGCGGGCGGGCGGGACCCTCGTCCACGGACCTGTTCTCCTGTGGGGAGTCTGGCCTGTGCCCCGCCTGGGAGGCTAAGAGCCTTGCTTCGCCTGCAACGCCCCCACCCTGCCACAAGGCGGCAGACTTGGGCCCAGCCGCTTCAACCCTCCAGTCTGTGCAGAAGCACCCAAAAATGGAGTGAGACCGCTGCGACCTCAGTCCCCCAGAGCTCGAACCCCCACCTCTGTGAGGGAATCGGCGGCCTCCTGTCCTTGGCCTCCGCAAAAGGCATTCACCTGCGGCGAACCAGGGCCTCGGGAGAGCAGGGCCAGGCCCCATGGTAGGAGCCCGGGGGAGGCAACGGCAGCCTCTGCGGCCAGGCCTCGGGCTCTCGCCGGGGCTCTCTCGGGGCACGGGCACCCTCTCTCGCCTAGAGAGTGCCCACGCCGTCCCTGGAGCCCCGCGAGACACCTGCTTCCCGTGATAAGAGGCCCCCTGCCTCCATGGAGCTTGGAACTCTGGGGCCGGGCTGCGGGTCACTGGGCTAAGTGGCTGGAGACGCGCAGACCCCTCCGTCCCGACCGCCCCACTGCGAAGATCCCCCTGTTCCTCCATCCGTAAGGGGGTCGCCCCTTACGGATGGAGGAACAGGGGGGAGTTCCCCAGGAGATGGCATTTGTCAGAGCCGCCGCTGGCCGGTTTCGGGCCAAGACGCGGGACCCGGCAGGCAGAGGGCAGGCAGCCCCACCAGAAGCCTCCCTCGGGGCAACGGGCCCCACCCCGGACATATCAGGCCCGCTTCACAGAGTCCCTGGGGTCCTGTCCGTGGAACTGGAAGCTCTGCCCGCCACCCAGAGGTCCGTTCCTTTTCCCGTGGACCACACTTGCCAGCGCGTCTCCCACCCCGGCAGAGGCAGAGTGCCAGGGAAGAACTAGGGCCCCGGGGCCTCGATGAGGGGCGGGCCAGGGTTCCGCGCCTGGTGGGCAGGGGCCCGGGCGGGCCGGACCCACGCCCAGGGACCCCGTCTCCCGGGGGGACTCGGGCCTGAGACCTGCCTGGGGGGCTGAGAGTCTTTCTTGGCTCAAACGGCCCCACCCTGCCCCGAGGCGGCAAACCTGCACCGAGACGCTTCTACTCTCTAAAGTCTGGGCTGGACTTCGCGAGAAGGGACTGTGTCCGCTGGGACCCGGGTCCCACAGAGCTCGAACCCCCCTCCCCGTGAAGGCATCCGCGGCCTGTGGTCCTTGCTGTCCGCAAAAGGCATTCACCTGAGGAGAACCTGGGCCCAGGTGGGCGGGACCAGGCCCCACGGCAGGAGCCTAGGGAGGCCACTGGAGCCACGGGGGCCAGGGCGGGGCATTTTCCCGGGTGCTCTCTCGGGTCCCGGGTGCCCTCTCTCGCCCGGGGAGCGCCCACGCCGTCCCTTGAGCCCCGCAGGACGCCTGCATCCCGCCATAAGCGGCCCACCTCCTCCATGGAGCACGGACACAGGGGGCCGGGGTGCGAGCAACTGGCCTACGTGGCGGCAAACCCGCAGACCCCTCCGTCCCGTCCCCGCCACTGCGAAGATCCCCCTGTTCTTCCATCCGTAAAGGGGTCCCCCTTTACGGATGGAAGAACAGGGGGGAGGCGCCCAGGAGATGGCTTTTGTCCGAGCCGCGGCCGGGTGGTTTACGGGCCAAGAGGCGGGGCCGCGCAGGCGCAAGCAGGCCCCCCCACCGCAAGCATCCCTCCGGGCAACGTGCCCCCCCCCGCCCCCCCTTGAGATATCAGGCCAGGTTCACAGGGTCCCTGGGCTGGTGTCAGAGTTAACGGAAGCCCTCCCTGCCATCCAGAGGACCGTGCGTTTTCCCGTGGACCACACTTCCCAGCAGCTCTCCCACCCCCGCAGAGGCAGAGTGCCAGGGAAGAACTAGGGACCTGGGGCCGGGAAGAGGGGCCGGCCACGGTTCCGCGCCAGGTGGAGCGGGTCCCGGCGGGCGGGCGGGCGGGCGGGACCCTCGTCCACGGACCTGTTCTCCTGTGGGGAGTCTGGCCTGTGCCCCGCCTGGGAGGCTAAGAGCCTTGCTTCGCCTGCAACGCCCCCACCCTGCCACAAGGCGGCAGACTTGGGCCCAGCCGCTTCAACCCTCCAGTCTGTGCAGAAGCACCCCAAAATGGAGTGAGACCGCTGCGACCTCAGTCCCCCAGAGCTCGAACCCCCACCTCTGTGAGGGAATCGGCGGCCTCCTGTCCTTGGCGTCCGCAAAAGGCATTCACCTGCGGCGAACCAGGGCCTCGGGAGAGCAGGGCCAGGCCCCATGGTAGGAGCCCGGGGGAGGCAACGGCAGCCTCTGCGGCCAGGCCTCGGGCTCTCGCCGGGGCTCTCTCGGGGCACGGGCACCCTCTCTCGCCTAGAGAGTGCCCACGCCGTCCCTGGAGCCCCGCGAGACACCTGCTTCCCGTGATAAGAGGCCCCCTGCCTCCATGGAGCTTGGAACTCTGGGGCCGGGCTGCGGGTCACTGGGCTAAGTGGCTGGAGACGCGCAGACCCCTCCGTCCCGACCGCCCCACTGCGAAGATCCCCCTGTTCCTCCATCCGTAAGGGGGTCGCCCCTTACGGATGGAGGAACAGGGGGGAGGCCCCCAGGAGATGGCATTTGTCAGAGCCGCCGCTGGCCGGTTTCGGGCCAAGACGCGGGACCCGGCAGGCAGAGGGCAGGCAGCCCCACCAGAAGCCTCCCTCGGGGCAACGGGCCCCACCCCGGACATATCAGGCCCGCTTCACAGAGTCCCTGGGGTCCTGTCCGTGGAACTGGAAGCTCTGCCCGCCACCCAGAGGTCCGTTCCTTTTCCCGTGGACCACACTTGCCAGCGCGTCTCCCACCCCGGCAGAGGCAGAGTGCCAGGGAAGAACTAGGGCCCCGGGGCCTCGATGAGGGGCGGGCCAGGGTTCCGCGCCTGGTGGGCAGGGGCCCGGGCGGGCCGGACCCACGCCCAGGGACCCCGTCTCCCGGGGGGACTCGGGCCTGAGACCTGCCTGGGGGGCTGAGAGTCTTTCTTGGCTCAAACGGCCCCACCCTGCCCCGAGGCGGCAAACCTGCACCGAGACGCTTCTACTCTCTAAAGTCTGGGCTGGACTTCGCGAGAAGGGACTGTGTCCGCTGGGACCCGGGTCCCACAGAGCTCGAACCCCCCTCCCCGTGAAGGCATCCGCGGCCTGTGGTCCTTGCTGTCCGCAAAAGGCATTCACCTGCGGAGAACCTGGGCCCAGGTGGGCGGGACCAGGCCCCACGGCAGGAGCCTAGGGAGGCCACTGGAGCCACGGGGGCCAGGGCGGGGCATTTTCCCGGGTGCTCTCTCGGGTCCCGGGTGCCCTCTCTCGCCCGGGGAGTGCCCACGCCGTCCCTTGAGCCCCGCAGGACGCCTGCATCCCGCCATAAGCGGCCCACCTCCTCCATGGAGCACGGACACAGGGGGCCGGGGTGCGAGCAACTGGCCTACGTGGCGGCAAACCCGCAGACCCCTCCGTCCCGTCCCCGCCACTGCGAAGATCCCCCTGTTCTTCCATCCGTAAAGGGGTCCCCCTTTACGGATGGAAGAACAGGGGGGAGGCGCCCAGGAGATGGCTTTTGTCCGAGCCGCGGCCGGGTAGTTTACGGGCCAAGAGGCGGGGCCGCGCAGGCGCAAGCAGGCCCCCCCACCGCAAGCATCCCTCCGGGCAACGTGCCCCCCCCCCGCCCCCCCTTGAGATATCAGGCCAGGTTCACAGGGTCCCTGGGCTGGTGTCAGAGTTAACGGAAGCCCTCCCTGCCATCCAGAGGACCGTGCGTTTTCCCGTGGACCACACTTCCCAGCAGCTCTCCCACCCCCGCAGAGGCAGAGTGCCAGGGAAGAACTAGGGACCTGGGGCCGGGAAGAGGGGCCGGCCACGGTTCCGCGCCAGGTGGAGCGGGTCCCGGCGGGCGGGCGGGCGGGCGGGACCCTCGTCCACGGACCTGTTCTCCTGTGGGGAGTCTGGCCTGTGCCCCGCCTGGGAGGCTAAGAGCCTTGCTTCGCCTGCAACGCCCCCACCCTGCCACAAGGCGGCAGACTTGGGCCCAGCCGCTTCAACCCTCCAGTCTGTGCAGAAGCACACAAAAATGGAGTGAGACCGCTGCGACCTCAGTCCCCCAGAGCTCGAACCCCCACCTCTGTGAGGGAATCGGCGGCCTCCTGTCCTTGGCGTCCGCAAGAGGCATTCACCTGCGGCGAACCAGGGCCTCGGGAGAGCAGGGCCAGGCCCCATGGTAGGAGCCCGGGGGAGGCAACGGCAGCCTCTGCGGCCAGGCCTCGGGCTCTCGCCGGGGCTCTCTCGGGGCACGGGCACCCTCTCTCGCCTAGAGAGTGCCCACGCCGTCCCTGGAGCCCCGCGAGACACCTGCTTCCCGTGATAAGAGGCCCCCTGCCTCCATGGAGCTTGGAACTCTGGGGCCGGGCTGCGGGTCACTGGGCTAAGTGGCTGGAGACGCGCAGACCCCTCCGTCCCGACCGCCCCACTGCGAAGATCCCCCTGTTCCTCCATCCGTAAGGGGGTCGCCCCTTACGGATGGAGGAACAGGGGGGAGGCCCCCAGGAGATGGCATTTGTCAGAGCCGCCGCTGGCCGGTTTCGGGCCAAGACGCGGGACCCGGCAGGCAGAGGGCAGGCAGCCCCACCAGAAGCCTCCCTCGGGGCAACGGGCCCCACCCCGGACATATCAGGCCCGCTTCACAGAGTCCCTGGGGTCCTGTCCGTGGAACTGGAAGCTCTGCCCGCCACCCAGAGGTCCGTTCCTTTTCCCGTGGACCACACTTGCCAGCGCGTCTCCCACCCCGGCAGAGGCAGAGTGCCAGGGAAGAACTAGGGCCCCGGGGCCTCGATGAGGGGCGGGCCAGGGTTCCGCGCCTGGTGGGCAGGGGCCCGGGCGGGCCGGACCCACGCCCAGGGACCCCGTCTCCCGGGGGGACTCGGGCCTGAGACCTGCCTGGGGGGCTGAGAGTCTTTCTTGGCTCAAACGGCCCCACCCTGCCCCGAGGCGGCAAACCTGCACCGAGACGCTTCTACTCTCTAAAGTCTGGGCTGGACTTCGCGAGAAGGGACTGTGTCCGCTGGGACCCGGGTCCCACAGAGCTCGAACCCCCCTCCCCGTGAAGGCATCCGCGGCCTGTGGTCCTTGCTGTCCGCAAAAGGCATTCACCTGCGGAGAACCTGGGCCCAGGTGGGCGGGACCAGGCCCCACGGCAGGAGCCTAGGGAGGCCACTGGAGCCACGGGGGCCAGGGCGGGGCATTTTCCCGGGTGCTCTCTCGGGTCCCGGGTGCCCTCTCTCGCCCGGGGAGTGCCCACGCCGTCCCTTGAGCCCCGCAGGACGCCTGCATCCCGCCATAAGCGGCCCACCTCCTCCATGGAGCACGGACACAGGGGGCCGGGGTGCGAGCAACTGGCCTACGTGGCGGCAAACCCGCAGACCCCTCCGTCCCGTCCCCGCCACTGCGAAGATCCCCCTGTTCTTCCATCCGTAAAGGGGTCCCCCTTTACGGATGGAAGAACAGGGGGGAGGCGCCCAGGAGATGGCTTTTGTCCGAGCCGCGGCCGGGTGGTTTACGGGCCAAGAGGCGGGGCCGCGCAGGCGCAAGCAGGCCCCCCCACCGCAAGCATCCCTCCGGGCAACGTGCCCCCCCCCGCCCCCCCTTGAGATATCAGGCCAGGTTCACAGGGTCCCTGGGCTGGTGTCAGAGTTAACGGAAGCCCTCCCTGCCATCCAGAGGACCGTGCGTTTTCCCGTGGACCACACTTCCCAGCAGCTCTCCCACCCCCGCAGAGGCAGAGTGCCAGGGAAGAACTAGGGACCTGGGGCCGGGAAGAGGGGCCGGCCACGGTTCCGCGCCAGGTGGAGCGGGTCCCGGCGGGCGGGCGGGCGGGCGGGACCCTCGTCCACGGACCTGTTCTCCTGTGGGGAGTCTGGCCTGTGCCCCGCCTGGGAGGCTAAGAGCCTTGCTTCGCCTGCAACGCCCCCACCCTGCCACAAGGCGGCAGACTTGGGCCCAGCCGCTTCAACCCTCCAGTCTGTGCAGAAGCACCCAAAAATGGAGTGAGACCGCTGCGACCTCAGTCCCCCAGAGCTCGAACCCCCACCTCTGTGAGGGAATCGGCGGCCTCCTGTCCTTGGCCTCCGCAAAAGGCATTCACCTGCGGCGAACCAGGGCCTCGGGAGAGCAGGGCCAGGCCCCATGGTAGGAGCCCGGGGGAGGCAACGGCAGCCTCTGCGGCCAGGCCTCGGGCTCTCGCCGGGGCTCTCTCGGGGCACGGGCACCCTCTCTCGCCTAGAGAGTGCCCACGCCGTCCCTGGAGCCCCGCGAGACACCTGCTTCCCGTGATAAGAGGCCCCCTGCCTCCATGGAGCTTGGAACTCTGGGGCCGGGCTGCGGGTCACTGGGCTAAGTGGCTGGAGACGCGCAGACCCCTCCGTCCCGACCGCCCCACTGCGAAGATCCCCCTGTTCCTCCATCCGTAAGGGGGTCGCCCCTTACGGATGGAGGAACAGGGGGGAGTTCCCCAGGAGATGGCATTTGTCAGAGCCGCCGCTGGCCGGTTTCGGGCCAAGACGCGGGACCCGGCAGGCAGAGGGCAGGCAGCCCCACCAGAAGCCTCCCTCGGGGCAACGGGCCCCACCCCGGACATATCAGGCCCGCTTCACAGAGTCCCTGGGGTCCTGTCCGTGGAACTGGAAGCTCTGCCCGCCACCCAGAGGTCCGTTCCTTTTCCCGTGGACCACACTTGCCAGCGCGTCTCCCACCCCGGCAGAGGCAGAGTGCCAGGGAAGAACTAGGGCCCCGGGGCCTCGATGAGGGGCGGGCCAGGGTTCCGCGCCTGGTGGGCAGGGGCCCGGGCGGGCCGGACCCACGCCCAGGGACCCCGTCTCCCGGGGGGACTCGGGCCTGAGACCTGCCTGGGGGGCTGAGAGTCTTTCTTGGCTCAAACGGCCCCACCCTGCCCCGAGGCGGCAAACCTGCACCGAGACGCTTCTACTCTCTAAAGTCTGGGCTGGACTTCGCGAGAAGGGACTGTGTCCGCTGGGACCCGGGTCCCACAGAGCTCGAACCCCCCTCCCCGTGAAGGCATCCGCGGCCTGTGGTCCTTGCTGTCCGCAAAAGGCATTCACCTGAGGAGAACCTGGGCCCAGGTGGGCGGGACCAGGCCCCACGGCAGGAGCCTAGGGAGGCCACTGGAGCCACGGGGGCCAGGGCGGGGCATTTTCCCGGGTGCTCTCTCGGGTCCCGGGTGCCCTCTCTCGCCCGGGGAGCGCCCACGCCGTCCCTTGAGCCCCGCAGGACGCCTGCATCCCGCCATAAGCGGCCCACCTCCTCCATGGAGCACGGACACAGGGGGCCGGGGTGCGAGCAACTGGCCTACGTGGCGGCAAACCCGCAGACCCCTCCGTCCCGTCCCCGCCACTGCGAAGATCCCCCTGTTCTTCCATCCGTAAAGGGGTCCCCCTTTACGGATGGAAGAACAGGGGGGAGGCGCCCAGGAGATGGCTTTTGTCCGAGCCGCGGCCGGGTGGTTTACGGGCCAAGAGGCGGGGCCGCGCAGGCGCAAGCAGGCCCCCCCACCGCAAGCATCCCTCCGGGCAACGTGCCCCCCCCCGCCCCCCCTTGAGATATCAGGCCAGGTTCACAGGGTCCCTGGGCTGGTGTCAGAGTTAACGGAAGCCCTCCCTGCCATCCAGAGGACCGTGCGTTTTCCCGTGGACCACACTTCCCAGCAGCTCTCCCACCCCCGCAGAGGCAGAGTGCCAGGGAAGAACTAGGGACCTGGGGCCGGGAAGAGGGGCCGGCCACGGTTCCGCGCCAGGTGGAGCGGGTCCCGGCGGGCGGGCGGGCGGGCGGGACCCTCGTCCACGGACCTGTTCTCCTGTGGGGAGTCTGGCCTGTGCCCCGCCTGGGAGGCTAAGAGCCTTGCTTCGCCTGCAACGCCCCCACCCTGCCACAAGGCGGCAGACTTGGGCCCAGCCGCTTCAACCCTCCAGTCTGTGCAGAAGCACCCCAAAATGGAGTGAGACCGCTGCGACCTCAGTCCCCCAGAGCTCGAACCCCCACCTCTGTGAGGGAATCGGCGGCCTCCTGTCCTTGGCGTCCGCAAAAGGCATTCACCTGCGGCGAACCAGGGCCTCGGGAGAGCAGGGCCAGGCCCCATGGTAGGAGCCCGGGGGAGGCAACGGCAGCCTCTGCGGCCAGGCCTCGGGCTCTCGCCGGGGCTCTCTCGGGGCACGGGCACCCTCTCTCGCCTAGAGAGTGCCCACGCCGTCCCTGGAGCCCCGCGAGACACCTGCTTCCCGTGATAAGAGGCCCCCTGCCTCCATGGAGCTTGGAACTCTGGGGCCGGGCTGCGGGTCACTGGGCTAAGTGGCTGGAGACGCGCAGACCCCTCCGTCCCGACCGCCCCACTGCGAAGATCCCCCTGTTCCTCCATCCGTAAGGGGGTCGCCCCTTACGGATGGAGGAACAGGGGGGAGGCCCCCAGGAGATGGCATTTGTCAGAGCCGCCGCTGGCCGGTTTCGGGCCAAGACGCGGGACCCGGCAGGCAGAGGGCAGGCAGCCCCACCAGAAGCCTCCCTCGGGGCAACGGGCCCCACCCCGGACATATCAGGCCCGCTTCACAGAGTCCCTGGGGTCCTGTCCGTGGAACTGGAAGCTCTGCCCGCCACCCAGAGGTCCGTTCCTTTTCCCGTGGACCACACTTGCCAGCGCGTCTCCCACCCCGGCAGAGGCAGAGTGCCAGGGAAGAACTAGGGCCCCGGGGCCTCGATGAGGGGCGGGCCAGGGTTCCGCGCCTGGTGGGCAGGGGCCCGGGCGGGCCGGACCCACGCCCAGGGACCCCGTCTCCCGGGGGGACTCGGGCCTGAGACCTGCCTGGGGGGCTGAGAGTCTTTCTTGGCTCAAACGGCCCCACCCTGCCCCGAGGCGGCAAACCTGCACCGAGACGCTTCTACTCTCTAAAGTCTGGGCTGGACTTCGCGAGAAGGGACTGTGTCCGCTGGGACCCGGGTCCCACAGAGCTCGAACCCCCCTCCCCGTGAAGGCATCCGCGGCCTGTGGTCCTTGCTGTCCGCAAAAGGCATTCACCTGCGGAGAACCTGGGCCCAGGTGGGCGGGACCAGGCCCCACGGCAGGAGCCTAGGGAGGCCACTGGAGCCACGGGGGCCAGGGCGGGGCATTTTCCCGGGTGCTCTCTCGGGTCCCGGGTGCCCTCTCTCGCCCGGGGAGTGCCCACGCCGTCCCTTGAGCCCCGCAGGACGCCTGCATCCCGCCATAAGCGGCCCACCTCCTCCATGGAGCACGGACACAGGGGGCCGGGGTGCGAGCAACTGGCCTACGTGGCGGCAAACCCGCAGACCCCTCCGTCCCGTCCCCGCCACTGCGAAGATCCCCCTGTTCTTCCATCCGTAAAGGGGTCCCCCTTTACGGATGGAAGAACAGGGGGGAGGCGCCCAGGAGATGGCTTTTGTCCGAGCCGCGCCGGGTAGTTTACGGGCCAAGAGGCGGGGCCGCGCAGGCGCAAGCAGGCCCCCCCACCGCAAGCATCCCTCCGGGCAACGTGCCCCCCCCCGCCCCCCCTTGAGATATCAGGCCAGGTTCACAGGGTCCCTGGGCTGGTGTCAGAGTTAACGGAAGCCCTCCCTGCCATCCAGAGGACCGTGCGTTTTCCCGTGGACCACACTTCCCAGCAGCTCTCCCACCCCCGCAGAGGCAGAGTGCCAGGGAAGAACTAGGGACCTGGGGCCGGGAAGAGGGGCCGGCCACGGTTCCGCGCCAGGTGGAGCGGGTCCCGGCGGGCGGGCGGGCGGGCGGGACCCTCGTCCACGGACCTGTTCTCCTGTGGGGAGTCTGGCCTGTGCCCCGCCTGGGAGGCTAAGAGCCTTGCTTCGCCTGCAACGCCCCCACCCTGCCACAAGGCGGCAGACTTGGGCCCAGCCGCTTCAACCCTCCAGTCTGTGCAGAAGCACACAAAAATGGAGTGAGACCGCTGCGACCTCAGTCCCCCAGAGCTCGAACCCCCACCTCTGTGAGGGAATCGGCGGCCTCCTGTCCTTGGCGTCCGCAAGAGGCATTCACCTGCGGCGAACCAGGGCCTCGGGAGAGCAGGGCCAGGCCCCATGGTAGGAGCCCGGGGGAGGCAACGGCAGCCTCTGCGGCCAGGCCTCGGGCTCTCGCCGGGGCTCTCTCGGGGCACGGGCACCCTCTCTCGCCTAGAGAGTGCCCACGCCGTCCCTGGAGCCCCGCGAGACACCTGCTTCCCGTGATAAGAGGCCCCCTGCCTCCATGGAGCTTGGAACTCTGGGGCCGGGCTGCGGGTCACTGGGCTAAGTGGCTGGAGACGCGCAGACCCCTCCGTCCCGACCGCCCCACTGCGAAGATCCCCCTGTTCCTCCATCCGTAAGGGGGTCGCCCCTTACGGATGGAGGAACAGGGGGGAGGCCCCCAGGAGATGGCATTTGTCAGAGCCGCCGCTGGCCGGTTTCGGGCCAAGACGCGGGACCCGGCAGGCAGAGGGCAGGCAGCCCCACCAGAAGCCTCCCTCGGGGCAACGGGCCCCACCCCGGACATATCAGGCCCGCTTCACAGAGTCCCTGGGGTCCTGTCCGTGGAACTGGAAGCTCTGCCCGCCACCCAGAGGTCCGTTCCTTTTCCCGTGGACCACACTTGCCAGCGCGTCTCCCACCCCGGCAGAGGCAGAGTGCCAGGGAAGAACTAGGGCCCCGGGGCCTCGATGAGGGGCGGGCCAGGGTTCCGCGCCTGGTGGGCAGGGGCCCGGGCGGGCCGGACCCACGCCCAGGGACCCCGTCTCCCGGGGGGACTCGGGCCTGAGACCTGCCTGGGGGGCTGAGAGTCTTTCTTGGCTCAAACGGCCCCACCCTGCCCCGAGGCGGCAAACCTGCACCGAGACGCTTCTACTCTCTAAAGTCTGGGCTGGACTTCGCGAGAAGGGACTGTGTCCGCTGGGACCCGGGTCCCACAGAGCTCGAACCCCCCTCCCCGTGAAGGCATCCGCGGCCTGTGGTCCTTGCTGTCCGCAAAAGGCATTCACCTGCGGAGAACCTGGGCCCAGGTGGGCGGGACCAGGCCCCACGGCAGGAGCCTAGGGAGGCCACTGGAGCCACGGGGGCCAGGGCGGGGCATTTTCCCGGGTGCTCTCTCGGGTCCCGGGTGCCCTCTCTCGCCCGGGGAGTGCCCACGCCGTCCCTTGAGCCCCGCAGGACGCCTGCATCCCGCCATAAGCGGCCCACCTCCTCCATGGAGCACGGACACAGGGGGCCGGGGTGCGAGCAACTGGCCTACGTGGCGGCAAACCCGCAGACCCCTCCGTCCCGTCCCCGCCACTGCGAAGATCCCCCTGTTCTTCCATCCGTAAAGGGGTCCCCCTTTACGGATGGAAGAACAGGGGGGAGGCGCCCAGGAGATGGCTTTTGTCCGAGCCGCGGCCGGGTGGTTTACGGGCCAAGAGGCGGGGCCGCGCAGGCGCAAGCAGGCCCCCCCACCGCAAGCATCCCTCCGGGCAACGTGCCCCCCCCCGCCCCCCCTTGAGATATCAGGCCAGGTTCACAGGGTCCCTGGGCTGGTGTCAGAGTTAACGGAAGCCCTCCCTGCCATCCAGAGGACCGTGCGTTTTCCCGTGGACCACACTTCCCAGCAGCTCTCCCACCCCCGCAGAGGCAGAGTGCCAGGGAAGAACTAGGGACCTGGGGCCGGGAAGAGGGGCCGGCCACGGTTCCGCGCCAGGTGGAGCGGGTCCCGGCGGGCGGGCGGGCGGGCGGGACCCTCGTCCACGGACCTGTTCTCCTGTGGGGAGTCTGGCCTGTGCCCCGCCTGGGAGGCTAAGAGCCTTGCTTCGCCTGCAACGCCCCCACCCTGCCACAAGGCGGCAGACTTGGGCCCAGCCGCTTCAACCCTCCAGTCTGTGCAGAAGCACACAAAAATGGAGTGAGACCGCTGCGACCTCAGTCCCCCAGAGCTCGAACCCCCACCTCTGTGAGGGAATCGGCGGCCTCCTGTCCTTGGCGTCCGCAAAAGGCATTCACCTGCGGCGAACCAGGGCCTCGGGAGAGCAGGGCCAGGCCCCATGGTAGGAGCCCGGGGGAGGCAACGGCAGCCTCTGCGGCCAGGCCTCGGGCTCTCGCCGGGGCTCTCTCGGGGCACGGGCACCCTCTCTCGCCTAGAGAGTGCCCACGCCGTCCCTGGAGCCCCGCGAGACACCTGCTTCCCGTGACAAGAGGCCCCCTGCCTCCATGGAGCTTGGAACTCTGGGGCCGGGCTGCGGGTCACTGGGCTAAGTGGCTGGAGACGCGCAGACCCCTCCGTCCCGACCGCCCCACTGCGAAGATCCCCCTGTTCCTCCATCCGTAAGGGGGTCGCCCCTTACGGATGGAGGAACAGGGGGGAGTTCCCCAGGAGATGGCATTTGTCAGAGCCGCCGCTGGCCGGTTTCGGGCCAAGACGCGGGACCCGGCAGGCAGAGGGCAGGCAGCCCCACCAGAAGCCTCCCTCGGGGCAACGGGCCCCACCCCGGACATATCAGGCCCGCTTCACAGAGTCCCTGGGGTCCTGTCCGTGGAACTGGAAGCTCTGCCCGCCACCCAGAGGTCCGTTCCTTTTCCCGTGGACCACACTTGCCAGCGCGTCTCCCACCCCGGCAGAGGCAGAGTGCCAGGGAAGAACTAGGGCCCCGGGGCCTCAATGAGGGGCGGGCCAGGGTTCCGCGCCTGGTGGGCAGGGGCCCGGGCGGGCCGGACCCACGCCCAGGGACCCCGTCTCCCGGGGGGACTCGGGCCTGAGACCTGCCTGGGGGGCTGAGAGTCTTTCTTGGCTCAAACGGCCCCACCCTGCCCCGAGGCGGCAAACCTGCACCGAGACGCTTCTACTCTCTAAAGTCTGGGCTGGACTTCGCGAGAAGGGACTGTGTCCGCTGGGACCCGGGTCCCACAGAGCTCGAACCCCCCTCCCCGTGAAGGCATCCGCGGCCTGTGGTCCTTGCTGTCCGCAAAAGGCATTCACCTGCGGAGAACCTGGGCCCAGGTGGGCGGGACCAGGCCCCACGGCAGGAGCCTAGGGAGGCCACTGGAGCCACGGGGGCCAGGGCGGGGCATTTTCCCGGGTGCTCTCTCGGGTCCCGGGTGCCCTCTCTCGCCCGGGGAGTGCCCACGCCGTCCCTTGAGCCCCGCAGGACGCCTGCATCCCGCCATAAGCGGCCCACCTCCTCCATGGAGCACGGACACAGGGGGCCGGGGTGCGAGCAACTGGCCTACGTGGCGGCAAACCCGCAGACCCCTCCGTCCCGTCCCCGCCACTGCGAAGATCCCCCTGTTCTTCCATCCGTAAAGGGGTCCCCCTTTACGGATGGAAGAACAGGGGGGAGGCGCCCAGGAGATGGCTTTTGTCCGAGCCGCGGCCGGGTGGTTTACGGGCCAAGAGGCGGGGCCGCGCAGGCGCAAGCAGGCCCCCCCACCGCAAGCATCCCTCCGGGCAACGTGCCCCCCCCCGCCCCCCCTTGAGATATCAGGCCAGGTTCACAGGGTCCCTGGGCTGGTGTCAGAGTTAACGGAAGCCCTCCCTGCCATCCAGAGGACCGTGCGTTTTCCCGTGGACCACACTTCCCAGCAGCTCTCCCACCCCCGCCGAGGCAGAGTGCCAGGGAAGAACTAGGGACCTGGGGCCGGGAAGAGGGGCCGGCCACGGTTCCGCGCCAGGTGGAGCGGGTCCCGGCGGGCGGGCGGGCGGGCGGGACCCTCGTCCACGGACCTGTTCTCCTGTGGGGAGTCTGGCCTGTGCCCCGCCTGGGAGGCTAAGAGCCTTGCTTCGCCTGCAACGCCCCCACCCTGCCACAAGGCGGCAGACTTGGGCCCAGCCGCTTCAACCCTCCAGTCTGTGCAGAAGCACCCAAAAATGGAGTGAGACCGCTGCGACCTCAGTCCCCCAGAGCTCGAACCCCCACCTCTGTGAGGGAATCGGCGGCCTCCTGTCCTTGGCGTCCGCAAAAGGCATTCACCTGCGGCGAACCAGGGCCTCGGGAGAGCAGGGCCAGGCCCCATGGTAGGAGCCCGGGGGAGGCAACGGCAGCCTCTGCGGCCAGGCCTCGGGCTCTCGCCGGGGCTCTCTCGGGGCACGGGCACCCTCTCTCGCCTAGAGAGTGCCCACGCCGTCCCTGGAGCCCCGCGAGACACCTGCTTCCCGTGATAAGAGGCCCCCTGCCTCCATGGAGCTTGGAACTCTGGGGCCGGGCTGCGGGTCACTGGGCTAAGTGGCTGGAGACGCGCAGACCCCTCCGTCCCGACCGCCCCACTGCGAAGATCCCCCTGTTCCTCCATCCGTAAGGGGGTCGCCCCTTACGGATGGAGGAACAGGGGGGAGGCCCCCAGGAGATGGCATTTGTCAGAGCCGCCGCTGGCCGGTTTCGGGCCAAGACGCGGGACCCGGCAGGCAGAGGGCAGGCAGCCCCACCAGAAGCCTCCCTCGGGGCAACGGGCCCCACCCCGGACATATCAGGCCCGCTTCACAGAGTCCCTGGGGTCCTGTCCGTGGAACTGGAAGCTCTGCCCGCCACCCAGAGGTCCGTTCCTTTTCCCGTGGACCACACTTGCCAGCGCGTCTCCCACCCCGGCAGAGGCAGAGTGCCAGGGAAGAACTAGGGCCCCGGGGCCTCGATGAGGGGCGGGCCAGGGTTCCGCGCCTGGTGGGCAGGGGCCCGGGCGGGCCGGACCCACGCCCAGGGACCCCGTCTCCCGGGGGGACTCGGGCCTGAGACCTGCCTGGGGGGCTGAGAGTCTTTCTTGGCTCAAACGGCCCCACCCTGCCCCGAGGCGGCAAAGCTGCACCAAGACGCTTCTACTCTCTAAAGTCTGGGCTGGACTTCGCGAGAAGGGACTGTGTCCGCTGGGACCCGGGTCCCACAGAGCTCGAACCCCCCTCCCCGTGAAGGCATCCGCGGCCTGTGGTCCTTGCTGTCCGCAAAAGGCATTCACCTGCGGAGAACCTGGGCCCAGGTGGGCGGGACCAGGCCCCACGGCAGGAGCCTAGGGAGGCCACTGGAGCCACGGGGGCCAGGGCGGGGCATTTTCCCGGGTGCTCTCTCGGGTCCCGGGTGCCCTCTCTCGCCCGGGGAGTGCCCACGCCGTCCCTTGAGCCCCGCAGGACGCCTGCATCCCGCCATAAGCGGCCCACCTCCTCCATGGAGCACGGACACAGGGGGCCGGGGTGCGAGCAACTGGCCTACGTGGCGGCAAACCCGCAGACCCCTCCGTCCCGTCCCCGCCACTGCGAAGATCCCCCTGTTCTTCCATCCGTAAAGGGGTCCCCCTTTACGGATGGAAGAACAGGGGGGAGGCGCCCAGGAGATGGCTTTTGTCCGAGCCGCGGCCGGGTGGTTTACGGGCCAAGAGGCGGGGCCGCGCAGGCGCAAGCAGGCCCCCCCACCGCAAGCATCCCTCCGGGCAACGTGCCCCCCCCGCCCCCCCTTGAGATATCAGGCCAGGTTCACAGGGTCCCTGGGCTGGTGTCAGAGTTAACGGAAGCCCTCCCTGCCATCCAGAGGACCGTGCGTTTTCCCGTGGACCACACTTCCCAGCAGCTCTCCCACCCCCGCAGAGGCAGAGTGCCAGGGAAGAACTAGGGACCTGGGGCCGGGAAGAGGGGCCGGCCACGGTTCCGCGCCAGGTGGAGCGGGTCCCGGCGGGCGGGCGGGCGGGCGGGACCCTCGTCCACGGACCTGTTCTCCTGTGGGGAGTCTGGCCTGTGCCCCGCCTGGGAGGCTAAGAGCCTTGCTTCGCCTGCAACGCCCCCACCCTGCCACAAGGCGGCAGACTTGGGCCCAGCCGCTTCAACCCTCCAGTCTGTGCAGAAGCACCCAAAAATGGAGTGAGACCGCTGCGACCTCAGTCCCCCAGAGCTCGAACCCCCACCTCTGTGAGGGAATCGGCGGCCTCCTGTCCTTGGCGTCCGCAAAAGGCATTCACCTGCGGCGAACCAGGGCCTCGGGAGAGCAGGGCCAGGCCCCATGGTAGGAGCCCGGGGGAGGCAACGGCAGCCTCTGCGGCCAGGCCTCGGGCTCTCGCCGGGGCTCTCTCGGGGCACGGGCACCCTCTCTCGCCTAGAGAGTGCCCACGCCGTCCCTGGAGCCCCGCGAGACACCTGCTTCCCGTGATAAGAGGCCCCCTGCCTCCATGGAGCTTGGAACTCTGGGGCCGGGCTGCGGGTCACTGGGCTAAGTGGCTGGAGACGCGCAGACCCCTCCGTCCCGACCGCCCCACTGCGAAGATCCCCCTGTTCCTCCATCCGTAAGGGGGTCGCCCCTTACGGATGGAGGAACAGGGGGGAGGCCCCCAGGAGATGGCATTTGTCAGAGCCGCCGCTGGCCGGTTTCGGGCCAAGACGCGGGACCCGGCAGGCAGAGGGCAGGCAGCCCCACCAGAAGCCTCCCTCGGGGCAACGGGCCCCACCCCGGACATATCAGGCCCGCTTCACAGAGTCCCTGGGGTCCTGTCCGTGGAACTGGAAGCTCTGCCCGCCACCCAGAGGTCCGTTCCTTTTCCCGTGGACCACACTTGCCAGCGCGTCTCCCACCCCGGCAGAGGCAGAGTGCCAGGGAAGAACTAGGGCCCCGGGGCCTCGATGAGGGGCGGGCCAGGGTTCCGCGCCTGGTGGGCAGGGGCCCGGGCGGGCCGGACCCACGCCCAGGGACCCCGTCTCCCGGGGGGACTCGGGCCTGAGACCTGCCTGGGGGGCTGAGAGTCTTTCTTGGCTCAAACGGCCCCACCCTGCCCCGAGGCGGCAAACCTGCACCGAGACGCTTCTACTCTCTAAAGTCTGGGCTGGACTTCGCGAGAAGGGACTGTGTCCGCTGGGACCCGGGTCCCACAGAGCTCGAACCCCCCTCCCCGTGAAGGCATCCGCGGCCTGTGGTCCTTGCTGTCCGCAAAAGGCATTCACCTGCGGAGAACCTGGGCCCAGGTGGGCGGGACCAGGCCCCACGGCAGGAGCCTAGGGAGGCCACTGGAGCCACGGGGGCCAGGGCGGGGCATTTTCCCGGGTGCTCTCTCGGGTCCCGGGTGCCCTCTCTCGCCCGGGGAGTGCCCACGCCGTCCCTTGAGCCCCGCAGGACGCCTGCATCCCGCCATAAGCGGCCCACCTCCTCCATGGAGCACGGACACAGGGGGCCGGGGTGCGAGCAACTGGCCTACGTGGCGGCAAACCCGCAGACCCCTCCGTCCCGTCCCCGCCACTGCGAAGATCCCCCTGTTCTTCCATCCGTAAAGGGGTCCCCCTTTACGGATGGAAGAACAGGGGGGAGGCGCCCAGGAGATGGCTTTTGTCCGAGCCGCGGCCGGGTGGTTTACGGGCCAAGAGGCGGGGCCGCGCAGGCGCAAGCAGGCCCCCCCACCGCAAGCATCCCTCCGGGCAACGTGCCCCCCCCCGCCCCCCCTTGAGATATCAGGCCAGGTTCACAGGGTCCCTGGGCTGGTGTCAGAGTTAACGGAAGCCCTCCCTGCCATCCAGAGGACCGTGCGTTTTCCCGTGGACCACACTTCCCAGCAGCTCTCCCACCCCCGCAGAGGCAGAGTGCCAGGGAAGAACTAGGGACCTGGGGCCGGGAAGAGGGGCCGGCCACGGTTCCGCGCCAGGTGGAGCGGGTCCCGGCGGGCGGGCGGGCGGGCGGGACCCTCGTCCACGGACCAGTTCTCCTGTGGGGAGTCTGGCCTGTGCCCCGCCTGGGAGGCTAAGAGCCTTGCTTCGCCTGCAACGCCCCCACCCTGCCACAAGGCGGCAGACTTGGGCCCAGCCGCTTCAACCCTCCAGTCTGTGCAGAAGCACCCAAAAATGGAGTGAGACCGCTGCGACCTCAGTCCCCCAGAGCTCGAACCCCCACCTCTGTGAGGGAATCGGCGGCCTCCTGTCCTTGGCGTCCGCAAAAGGCATTCACCTGCGGCGAACCAGGGCCTCGGGAGAGCAGGGCCAGGCCCCATGGTAGGAGCCCGGGGGTGGCAACGGCAGCCTCTGCGGCCAGGCCTCGGGCTCTCGCCGGGGCTCTCTCGGGGCACGGGCACCCTCTCTCGCCTAGAGAGTGCCCACGCCGTCCCTGGAGCCCCGCGAGACACCTGCTTCCCGTGATAAGAGGCCCCCTGCCTCCATGGAGCTTGGAACTCTGGGGCCGGGCTGCGGGTCACTGGGCTAAGTGGCTGGAGACGCGCAGACCCCTCCGTCCCGACCGCCCCACTGCGAAGATCCCCCTGTTCCTCCATCCGTAAGGGGGTCGCCCCTTACGGATGGAGGAACAGGGGGGAGGCCCCCAGGAGATGGCATTTGTCAGAGCCGCCGCTGGCCGGTTTCGGGCCAAGACGCGGGACCCGGCAGGCAGAGGGCAGGCAGCCCCACCAGAAGCCTCCCTCGGGGCAACGGGCCCCACCCCGGACATATCAGGCCCGCTTCACAGAGTCCCTGGGGTCCTGTCCGTGGAACTGGAAGCTCTGCCCGCCACCCAGAGGTCCGTTCCTTTTCCCGTGGACCACACTTGCCAGCGCGTCTCCCACCCCGGCAGAGGCAGAGTGCCAGGGAAGAACTAGGGCCCCGGGGCCTCGATGAGGGGCGGGCCAGGGTTCCGCGCCTGGTGGGCAGGCGCCCGGGCGGGCCGGACCCACGCCCAGGGACCCCGTCTCCCGGGGGGACTCGGGCCTGAGACCTGCCTGGGGGGCTGAGAGTCTTTCTTGGCTCAAACGGCCCCACCCTGCCCCGAGGCGGCAAACCTGCACCGAGACGCTTCTACTCTCTAAAGTCTGGGCTGGACTTCGCGAGAAGGGACTGTGTCCGCTGGGACCCGGGTCCCACAGAGCTCGAACCCCCCTCCCCGTGAAGGCATCCGCGGCCTGTGGTCCTTGCTGTCCGCAAAAGGCATTCACCTGCGGAGAACCTGGGCCCAGGTGGGCGGGACCAGGCCCCACGGCAGGAGCCTAGGGAGGCCACTGGAGCCACGGGGGCCAGGGCGGGGCATTTTCCCGGGTGCTCTCTCGGGTCCCGGGTGCCCTCTCTCGCCCGGGGAGTGCCCACGCCGTCCCTTGAGCCCCGCAGGACGCCTGCATCCCGCCATAAGCGGCCCACCTCCTCCATGGAGCACGGACACAGGGGGCCGGGGTGCGAGCAACTGGCCTACGTGGCGGCAAACCCGCAGACCCCTCCGTCCCGTCCCCGCCACTACGAAGATCCCCCTGTTCTTCCATCCGTAAAGGGGTCCCCCTTTACGGATGGAAGAACAGGGGGGAGGCGCCCAGGAGATGGCTTTTGTCCGAGCCGCGGCCGGGTGGTTTACGGGCCAAGAGGCGGGGCCGCGCAGGCGCAAGCAGGCCCCCCCACCGCAAGCATCCCTCCGGGCAACGTGCCCCCCCCCGCCCCCCCTTGAGATATCAGGCCAGGTTCACAGGGTCCCTGGGCTGGTGTCAGAGTTAACGGAAGCCCTCCCTGCCATCCAGAGGACCGTGCGTTTTCCCGTGGACCACACTTCCCAGCAGCTCTCCCACCCCCGCAGAGGCAGAGTGCCAGGGAAGAACTAGGGACCTGGGGCCGGGAAGAGGGGCCGGCCACGGTTCCGCGCCAGGTGGAGCGGGTCCCGGCGGGCGGGCGGGCGGGCGGGACCCTCGTCCACGGACCTGTTCTCCTGTGGGGAGTCTGGCCTGTGCCCCGCCTGGGAGGCTAAGAGCCTTGCTTCGCCTGCAACGCCCCCACCCTGCCACAAGGCGGCAGACTTGGGCCCAGCCGCTTCAACCCTCCAGTCTGTGCAGAAGCACCCAAAAATGGAGTGAGACCGCTGCGACCTCAGTCCCCCAGAGCTCGAACCCCCACCTCTGTGAGGGAATCGGCGGCCTCCTGTCCTTGGCGTCCGCAAAAGGCATTCACCTGCGGCGAACCAGGGCCTCGGGAGAGCAGGGCCAGGCCCCATGGTAGGAGCCCGGGGGAGGCAACGGCAGCCTCTGCGGCCAGGCCTCGGGCTCTCGCCGGGGCTCTCTCGGGGCACGGGCACCCTGTCTCGCCTAGAGAGTGCCCACGCCGTCCCTGGAGCCCCGCGAGACACCTGCTTCCCGTGATAAGAGGCCCCCTGCCTCCATGGAGCTTGGAACTCTGGGGCCGGGCTGCGGGTCACTGGACTAAGTGGCTGGAGACGCGCAGACCCCTCCGTCCCGACCGCCCCACTGCGAAGATCCCCCTGTTCCTCCATCCGTAAGGGGGTCGCCCCTTACGGATGGAGGAACAGGGGGGAGTTCCCCAGGAGATGGCATTTGTCAGAGCCGCCGCTGGCCGGTTTCGGGCCAAGACGCGGGACCCGGCAGGCAGAGGGCAGGCAGCCCCACCAGAAGCCTCCCTCGGGGCAACGGGCCCCACCCCGGACATATCAGGCCCGCTTCACAGAGTCCCTGGGGTCCTGTCCGTGGAACTGGAAGCTCTGCCCGCCACCCAGAGGTCCGTTCCTTTTCCCGTGGACCACACTTGCCAGCGCGTCTCCCACCCCGGCAGAGGCAGAGTGCCAGGGAAGAACTAGGGCCCCGGGGCCTCGATGAGGGGCGGGCCAGGGTTCCGCGCCTGGTGGGCAGGGGCCCGGGCGGGCCGGACCCACGCCCAGGGACCCCGTCTCCCGGGGGGACTCGGGCCTGAGACCTGCCTGGGGGGCTGAGAGTCTTTCTTGGCTCAAACGGCCCCACCCTGCCCCGAGGCGGCAAACCTGCACCGAGACGCTTCTACTCTCTAAAGTCTGGGCTGGACTTCGCGAGAAGGGACTGTGTCCGCTGGGACCCGGGTCCCACAGAGCTCGAACCCCCCTCCCCGTGAAGGCATCCGCGGCCTGTGGTCCTTGCTGTCCGCAAAAGGCATTCACCTGCGGAGAACCTGGGCCCAGGTGGGCGGGACCAGGCCCCACGGCAGGAGCCTAGGGAGGCCACTGGAGCCACGGGGGCCAGGGCGGGGCATTTTCCCGGGTGCTGTCTCGGGTCCCGGGTGCCCTCTCTCGCCCGGGGAGCGCCCACGCCGTCCCTTGAGCCCCGCAGGACGCCTGCATCCCGCCATAAGCGGCCCACCTCCTCCATGGAGCACGGACACAGGGGGCCGGGGTGCGAGCAACTGGCCTACGTGGCGGCAAACCCGCAGACCCCTCCGTCCCGTCCCCGCCACTGCGAAGATCCCCCTGTTCTTCCATCCGTAAAGGGGTCCCCCTTTACGGATGGAAGAACAGGGGGGAGGCGCCCAGGAGATGGCTTTTGTCCGAGCCGCGGCCGGGTGGTTTACGGGCCAAGAGGCGGGGCCGCGCAGGCGCAAGCAGGCCCCCCCACCGCAAGCATCCCTCCGGGCAACGTGCCCCCCCCCGCCCCCCCTTGAGATATCAGGCCAGGTTCACAGGGTCCCTGGGCTGGTGTCAGAGTTAACGGAAGCCCTCCCTGCCATCCAGAGGACCGTGCGTTTTCCCGTGGACCACACTTCCCAGCAGCTCTCCCACCCCCGCAGAGGCAGAGTGCCAGGGAAGAACTAGGGACCTGGGGCCGGGAAGAGGGGCCGGCCACGGTTCCGCGCCAGGTGGAGCGGGTCCCGGCGGGCTGGCGGGCGGGCGGGACCCTCGTCCACGGACCTGTTCTCCTGTGGGGAGTCTGGCCTGTGCCCCGCCTGGGAGGCTAAGAGCCTTGCTTCGCCTGCAACGCCCCCACCCTGCCACAAGGCGGCAGACTTGGGCCCAGCCGCTTCAACCCTCCAGTCTGTGCAGAAGCACCCCAAAATGGAGTGAGACCGCTGCGACCACAGTCCCCCAGAGCTCGAACCCCCACCTCTGTGAGGGAATCGGCGGCCTCCTGTCCTTGGCGTCCGCAAGAGGCATTCACCTGCGGCGAACCAGGGCCTCGGGAGAGCAGGGCCAGGCCCCATGGTAGGAGCCCGGGGGAGGCAACGGCAGCCTCTGCGGCCAGGCCTCGGGCTCTCGCCGGGGCTCTCTCGGGGCACGGGCACCCTCTCTCGCCTAGAGAGTGCCCACGCCGTCCCTGGAGCCCCGCGAGACACCTGCTTCCCGTGATAAGAGGCCCCCTGCCTCCATGGAGCTTGGAACTCTGGGGCCGGGCTGCGGGTCACTGGGCTAAGTGGCTGGAGACGCGCAGACCCCTCCGTCCCGACCGCCCCACTGCGAAGATCCCCCTGTTCCTCCATCCGTAAGGGGGTCGCCCCTTACGGATGGAGGAACAGGGGGGAGGCCCCCAGGAGATGGCATTTGTCAGAGCCGCCGCTGGCCGGTTTCGGGCCAAGACGCGGGACCCGGCAGGCAGAGGGCAGGCAGCCCCACCAGAAGCCTCCCTCGGGGCAACGGGCCCCACCCCGGATATATCAGGCCCGCTTCACAGAGTCCCTGGGGTCCTGTCCGTGGAACTGGAAGCTCTGCCCGCCACCCAGAGGTCCGTTCCTTTTCCCGTGGACCACACTTGCCAGCGCGTCTCCCACCCCGGCAGAGGCAGAGTGCCAGGGAAGAACTAGGGCCCCGGGGCCTCGATGAGGGGCGGGCCAGGGTTCCGCGCCTGGTGGGCAGGGGCCCGGGCGGGCCGGACCCACGCCCAGGGACCCCGTCTCCCGGGGGGACTCGGGCCTGAGACCTGCCTGGGGGGCTGAGAGTCTTTCTTGGCTCAAACGGCCCCACCCTGCCCCGAGGCGGCAAACCTGCACCGAGACGCTTCTACTCTCTAAAGTCTGGGCTGGACTTCGCGAGAAGGGACTGTGTCCGCTGGGACCCGGGTCCCACAGAGCTCGAACCCCCCTCCCCGTGAAGGCATCCGCGGCCTGTGGTCCTTGCTGTCCGCAAAAGGCATTCACCTGCGGAGAACCTGGGCCCAGGTGAGCGGGACCAGGCCCCACGGCAGGAGCCTAGGGAGGCCACTGGAGCCACGGGGGCCAGGGCGGGGCATTTTCCCGGGTGCTCTCTCGGGTCCCGGGTGCCCTCTCTCGCCCGGGGAGTGCCCACGCCGTCCCTTGAGCCCCGCAGGACGCCTGCATCCCGCCATAAGCGGCCCACCTCCTCCATGGAGCACGGACACAGGGGGCCGGGGTGCGAGCAACTGGCCCTCGTGGCGGCAAACCCGCAGACCCCTCCGTCCCGTCCCCGCCACTGCGAAGATCCCCCTGTTCTTCCATCCGTAAAGGGGTCCCCCTTTACGGATGGAAGAACAGGGGGGAGGCGCCCAGGAGATGGCTTTTGTCCGAGCCGCGGCCGGGTGGTTTACGGGCCAAGAGGCGGGGCCGCGCAGGCGCAAGCAGGCCCCCCCCCCCCCCGCAAGCATCCCTCCGGGCAACGTGCCCCCCCCGCCCCCCCTTGAGATATCAGGCCAGGTTCACAGGGTCCCTGGGCTGGTGTCAGAGTTAACGGAAGCCCTCCCTGCCATCCAGAGGACCGTGCGTTTTCCCGTGGACCACACTTCCCAGCAGCTCTCCCACCCCCGCAGAGGCAGAGTGCCAGGGAAGAACTAGGGACCTGGGGCCGGGAAGAGGGGCCGGCCACGGTTCCGCGCCAGGTGGAGCGGGTCCCGGCGGGCGGGCGGGCGGGCGGGACCCTCGTCCACGGACCTGTTCTCCTGTGGGGAGTCTGGCCTGTGCCCCGCCTGGGAGGCTAAGAGCCTTGCTTCGCCTGCAACGCCCCCACCCTGCCACAAGGCGGCAGACTTGGGCCCAGCCGCTTCAACCCTCCAGTCTGTGCAGAAGCACCCCAAAATGGAGTGAGACCGCTGCGACCTCAGTCCCCCAGAGCTCGAACCCCCACCTCTGTGAGGGAATCGTCGGCCTCCTGTCCTTGGCGTCCGCAAGAGGCATTCACCTGCGGCGAACCAGGGCCTCGGGAGAGCAGGGCCAGGCCCCATGGTAGGAGCCCGGGGGAGGCAACGGCAGCCTCTGCGGCCAGGCCTCGGGCTCTCGCCGGGGCTCTCTCGGGGCACGGGCACCCTCTCTCGCCTAGAGAGTGCCCACGCCGTCCCTGGAGCCCCGCGAGACACCTGCTTCCCGTGATAAGAGGCCCCCTGCCTCCATGGAGCTTGGAACTCTGGGGCCGGGCTGCGGGTCACTGGGCTAAGTGGCTGGAGACGCGCAGACCCCTCCGTCCCGACCGCCCCACTGCGAAGATCCCCCTGTTCCTCCATCCGTAAGGGGGTCGCCCCTTACGGATGGAGGAACAGGGGGGAGGCCCCCAGGAGATGGCATTTGTCAGAGCCGCCGCTGGCCGGTTTCGGGCCAAGACGCGGGACCCGGCAGGCAGAGGGCAGGCAGCCCCACCAGAAGCCTCCCTCGGGGCAACGGGCCCCACCCCGGACATATCAGGCCCGCTTCACAGAGTCCCTGGGGTCCTGTCCGTGGAACTGGAAGCTCTGCCCGCCACCCAGAGGTCCGTTCCTTTTCCCGTGGACCACACTTGCCAGCGCGTCTCCCACCCCGGCAGAGGCAGAGTGCCAGGGAAGAACTAGGGCCCCGGGGCCTCGATGAGGGGCGGGCCAGGGTTCCGCGCCTGGTGGGCAGGGGCCCGGGCGGGCCGGACCCACGCCCAGGGACCCCGTCTCCCGGGGGGACTCGGGCCTGAGACCTGCCTGGGGGGCTGAGAGTCTTTCTTGGCTCAAACGGCCCCACCCTGCCCCGAGGCGGCAAACCTGCACCGAGACGCTTCTACTCTCTAAAGTCTGGGCTGGACTTCGCGAGAAGGGACTGTGTCCGCTGGGACCCGGGTCCCACAGAGCTCGAACCCCCCTCCCCGTGAAGGCATCCGCGGCCTGTGGTCCTTGCTGTCCGCAAAAGGCATTCACCTGCGGAGAACCTGGGCCCAGGTGAGCGGGACCAGGCCCCACGGCAGGAGCCTAGGGAGGCCACTGGAGCCACGGGGGCCAGGGCGGGGCATTTTCCCGGGTGCTCTCTCGGGTCCCGGGTGCCCTCTCTCGCCCGGGGAGTGCCCACGCCGTCCCTTGAGCCCCGCAGGACGCCTGCATCCCGCCATAAGCGGCCCACCTCCTCCATGGAGCACGGACACAGGGGGCCGGGGTGCGAGCAACTGGCCCTCGTGGCGGCAAACCCGCAGACCCCTCCGTCCCGTCCCCGCCACTGCGAAGATCCCCCTGTTCTTCCATCCGTAAAGGGGTCCCCCTTTACGGATGGAAGAACAGGGGGGAGGCGCCCAGGAGATGGCTTTTGTCCGAGCCGCGGCCGGGTGGTTTACGGGCCAAGAGGCGGGGCCGCGCAGGCGCAAGCAGGCCCCCCCCCCCCGCAAGCATCCCTCCGGGCAACGTGCCCCCCCCGCCCCCCCTTGAGATATCAGGCCAGGTTCACAGGGTCCCTGGGCTGGTGTCAGAGTTAACGGAAGCCCTCCCTGCCATCCAGAGGACCGTGCGTTTTCCCGTGGACCACACTTCCCAGCAGCTCTCCCACCCCCGCAGAGGCAGAGTGCCAGGGAAGAACTAGGGACCTGGGGCCGGGAAGAGGGGCCGGCCACGGTTCCGCGCCAGGTGGAGCGGGTCCCGGCGGGCGGGCGGGCGGGCGGGACCCTCGTCCACGGACCTGTTCTCCTGTGGGGAGTCTGGCCTGTGCCCCGCCTGGGAGGCTAAGAGCCTTGCTTCGCCTGCAACGCCCCCACCCTGCCACAAGGCGGCAGACTTGGGCCCAGCCGCTTCAACCCTCCAGTCTGTGCAGAAGCACCCCAAAATGGAGTGAGACCGCTGCGACCTCAGTCCCCCAGAGCTCGAACCCCCACCTCTGTGAGGGAATCGGCGGCCTCCTGTCCTTGGCGTCCGCAAGAGGCATTCACCTGCGGCGAACCAGGGCCTCGGGAGAGCAGGGCCAGGCCCCATGGTAGGAGCCCGGGGGAGGCAACGGCAGCCTCTGCGGCCAGGCCTCGGGCTCTCGCCGGGGCTCTCTCGGGGCACGGGCACCCTCTCTCGCCTAGAGAGTGCCCACGCCGTCCCTGGAGCCCCGCGAGACACCTGCTTCCCGTGATAAGAGGCCCCCTGCCTCCATGGAGCTTGGAACTCTGGGGCCGGGCTGCGGGTCACTGGGCTAAGTGGCTGGAGACGCGCAGACCCACCCCTCCGTCCCGACCGCCCCACTGCGAAGATCCCCCTGTTCCTCCATCCGTAAGGGGGTCGCCCCTTACGGATGGAGGAACAGGGGGGAGGCCCCCAGGAGATGGCATTTGTCAGAGCCGCCGCTGGCCGGTTTCGGGCCAAGACGCGGGACCCGGCAGGCAGAGGGCAGGCAGCCCCACCAGAAGCCTCCCTCGGGGCAACGGGCCCCACCCCGGACATATCAGGCCCGCTTCACAGAGTCCCTGGGGTCCTGTCCGTGGAACTGGAAGCTCTGCCCGCCACCCAGAGGTCCGTTCCTTTTCCCGTGGACCACACTTGCCAGCGCGTCTCCCACCCCGGCAGAGGCAGAGTGCCAGGGAAGAACTAGGGCCCCGGGGCCTCGATGAGGGGCGGGCCAGGGTTCCGCGCCTGGTGGGCAGGGGCCCGGGCGGGCCGGACCCACGCCCAGGGACCCCGTCTCCCGGGGGGACTCGGGCCTGAGACCTGCCTGGGGGGCTGAGAGTCTTTCTTGGCTCAAACGGCCCCACCCTGCCCCGAGGCGGCAAACCTGCACCGAGACGCTTCTACTCTCTAAAGTCTGGGCTGGACTTCGCGAGAAGGGACTGTGTCCGCTGGGACCCGGGTCCCACAGAGCTCGAACCCCCCTCCCCGTGAAGGCATCCGCGGCCTGTGGTCCTTGCTGTCCGCAAAAGGCATTCACCTGCGGAGAACCTGGGCCCAGGTGAGCGGGACCAGGCCCCACGGCAGGAGCCTAGGGAGGCCACTGGAGCCACGGGGGCCAGGGCGGGGCATTTTCCCGGGTGCTCTCTCGGGTCCCGGGTGCCCTCTCTCGCCCGGGGAGTGCCCACGCCGTCCCTTGAGCCCCGCAGGACGCCTGCATCCCGCCATAAGCGGCCCACCTCCTCCATGGAGCACGGACACAGGGGGCCGGGGTGCGAGCAACTGGCCCTCGTGGCGGCAAACCCGCAGACCCCTCCGTCCCGTCGCCGCCACTGCGAAGATCCCCCTGTTCTTCCATCCGTAAAGGGGTCCCCCTTTACGGATGGAAGAACAGGGGGGAGGCGCCCAGGAGATGGCTTTTGTCCGAGCCGCGGCCGGGTGGTTTACGGGCCAAGAGGCGGGGCCGCGCAGGCGCAAGCAGGCCCCCCCCCCCCCGCAAGCATCCCTCCGGGCAACGTGCCCCCCCCGCCCCCCCTTGAGATATCAGGCCAGGTTCACAGGGTCCCTGGGCTGGTGTCAGAGTTAACGGAAGCCCTCCCTGCCATCCAGAGGACCGTGCGTTTTCCCGTGGACCACACTTCCCAGCAGCTCTCCCACCCCCGCAGAGGCAGAGTGCCAGGGAAGAACTAGGGACCTGGGGCCGGGAAGAGGGGCCGGCCACGGTTCCGCGCCAGGTGGAGCGGGTCCCGGCGGGCGGGCGGGCGGGCGGGACCCTCGTCCACGGACCTGTTCTCCTGTGGGGAGTCTGGCCTGTGCCCCGCCTGGGAGGCTAAGAGCCTTGCTTCGCCTGCAACGCCCCCACCCTGCCACAAGGCGGCAGACTTGGGCCCAGCCGCTTCAACCCTCCAGTCTGTGCAGAAGCACCCAAAAATGGAGTGAGACCGCTGCGACCTCAGTCCCCCAGAGCTCGAACCCCCACCTCTGTGAGGGAATCGGCGGCCTCCTGTCCTTGGCGTCCGCAAAAGGCATTCACCTGCGGCGAACCAGGGCCTCGGGAGAGCAGGGCCAGGCCCCATGGTAGGAGCCCGGGGGAGGCAACGGCAGCCTCTGCGGCCAGGCCTCGGGCTCTCGCCGGGGCTCTCTCGGGGCACGGGCACCCTCTCTCGCCTAGAGAGTGCCCACGCCGTCCCTGGAGCCCCGCGAGACACCTGCTTCCCGTGATAAGAGGCCCCCTGCCTCCATGGAGCTTGGAACTCTGGGGCCGGGCTGCGGGTCACTGGGCTAAGTGGCTGGAGACGCGCAGACCCCTCCGTCCCGACCGCCCCACTGCGAAGATCCCCCTGTTCCTCCATCCGTAAGGGGGTCGCCCCTTACGGATGGAGGAACAGGGGGGAGGCCCCCAGGAGATGGCATTTGTCAGAGCCGCCGCTGGCCGGTTTCGGGCCAAGACGCGGGACCCGGCAGGCAGAGGGCAGGCAGCCCCACCAGAAGCCTCCCTCGGGGCAACGGGCCCCACCCTGGACATATCAGGCCTGCTTCACAGAGTCCCTGGGGTCCTGTCCGTGGAACTGGAAGCTCTGCCCGCCACCCAGAGGTCCGTTCCTTTTCCCGTGGACCACACTTGCCAGCGCGTCTCCCACCCCGGCAGAGGCAGAGTGCCGGGGAAGAACTAGGGCCCCGGGGCCTCGATGAGGGGCGGGCCAGGGTTCCGCGCCTGGTGGGCAGGGGCCCGGGCGGGCCGGACCCACGCCCAGGGACCCCGTCTCCCGGGGGGACTCGGGCCTGAGACCTGCCTGGGGGGCTGAGAGTCTTTCTTGGCTCAAACGGCCCCACCCTGCCCCGAGGCGGCAAACCTGCACCGAGACGCTTCTACTCTCTAAAGTCTGGGCTGGACTTCGCGAGAAGGGACTGTGTCCGCTGGGACCCGGGTCCCAGAGAGCTCGAACCCCCCTCCCCGTGAAGGCATCCGCGGCCTGTGGTCCTTGCTGTCCGCAAAAGGCATTCACCTGCGGAGAACCTGGGCCCAGGTGAGCGAGACCAGGCCCCACGGCAGGAGCCTAGGGAGGCCACTGGAGCCACGGGGGCCAGGGCTGGGCATTTTCCCGGGTGCTCTCTCGGGTCCCGGGTGCCCTCTCTCGCCCGGGGAGCGCCCACGCCGTCCCTTGAGCCCCGCAGGACGCCTGCATCCCGCCATAAGCGGCCCACCTCCTCCATGGAGCACGGACACAGGGGGCCGGGGTGCGAGCAACTGGCCTACGTGGCGGCAAACCCGCAGACCCCTCCGTCCCGTCCCCGCCACTGCGAAGATCCCCCTGTTCTTCCATCCGTAAAGGGGTCCCCCTTTACGGATGGAAGAACAGGGGGGAGGCGCCCAGGAGATGGCTTTTGTCCGAGCCGCGGCCGGGTGGTTTACGGGCCAAGAGGCGGGGCCGCGCAGGCGCAAGCAGGCCCCCCCACCACAAGCATCCCTCCGGGCAACGTGCCCCCCCCCCGCCCCTTGAGATATCAGGCCAGGTTCACAGGGTCCCTGGGCTGGTGTCAGAGTTAACGGAAGCCCTCCCTGCCATCCAGAGGACCGTGCGTTTTCCCGTGGACCACACTTCCCAGCAGCTCTCCCACCCCCGCAGAGGCAGAGTGCCAGGGAAGAACTAGGGACCTGGGGCCGGGAAGAGGGGCCGGCCACGGTTCCGCGCCAGGTGGAGCGGGTCCCGGCGGGCGGGCGGGCGGGCGGGCGGGACCCTCGTCCACGGACCTGTTCTCCTGTGGGGAGTCTGGCCTGTTCCCCGCCTGGGAGGCTGAGAGCCTTGCTTCGCCTGCAACGCCCCCACCCTGCCACAAGGCGGCAGACTTGGGCCCAGCCGCTTCAACCCTCCAGTCTGTGCAGAAGCACCCCAAAATGGAGTGAGACCGCTGCGACCTCAGTCCCCCAGAGCTCGAACCCCCACCTCTGTGAGGGAATCGGCGGCCTCCTGTCCTTGGCGTCCGCAAAAGGCATTCACCTGCGGCGAACCAGGGCCTCGGGAGAGCAGGGCCAGGCCCCATGGTAGGAGCCCAGGGGAGGCAACGGCAGCCTCTGCGGCCAGGCCTCGGGCTCTCGCCGGGGCTCTCTCGGGGCACGGGCACCCTCTCTCGCCTAGAGAGTGCCCACGCCGTCCCTGGAGCCCCGCGAGACACCTGCTTCCCGTGATAAGAGGCCCCCTGCCTCCATGGAGCTTGGAACTCTGGGGCCGGGCTGCGGGTCACTGGGCTAAGTGGCTGGAGACGCGCAGACCCCTCCGTCCCGACCGCCCCACTGCGAAGATCCCCCTGTTCCTCCATCCGTAAGGGGGTCGCCCCTTACGGATGGAGGAACAGGGGGGAGGCCCCCAGGAGATGGCATTTGTCAGAGCCGCCGCTGGCCGGTTTCGGGCCAAGACGCGGGACCAGGCAGGCAGAGGGCAGGCAGCCCCACCAGAAGCCTCCCTCGGGGCAACGGGCCCCACCCTGGACATATCAGGCCTGCTTCACAGAGTCCCTGGGGTCCTGTCCGTGGAACTGGAAGCTCTGCCCGCCACCCAGAGGTCCGTTCCTTTTCCCGTGGACCACACTTGCCAGCGCGTCTCCCACCCCGGCAGAGGCAGAGTGCCGGGGAAGAACTAGGGCCCCGGGGCCTCGATGAGGGGCGGGCCAGGGTTCCGCGCCTGGTGGGCAGGGGCCCGGGCGGGCCGGACCCACGCCCAGGGACCCCGTCTCCCGGGGGGACTCGGGCCTGAGACCTGCCTGGGGGGCTGAGAGTCTTTCTTGGCTCAAACGGCCCCACCCTGCCCCGAGGCGGCAAACCTGCACCGAGACGCTTCTACTCTCTAAAGTCTGGGCTGGACTTCGCGAGAAGGGACTGTGTCCGCTGGGACCCGGGTCCCACAGAGCTCGAACCCCCCTCCCCGTGAAGGCATCCGCGGCCTGTGGTCCTTGCTGTCCGCAAAAGGCATTCACCTGCGGAGAACCTGGGCCCAGGTGAGCGGGACCAGGCCCCACGGCAGGAGCCTAGGGAGGCCACTGGAGCCACGGGGGCCAGGGCGGGGCATTTTCCCGGGTGCTCTCTCGGGTCCCGGGTGCCCTCTCTCGCCCGGGGAGCGCCCACGCCGTCCCTTGAGCCCCGCAGGACGCCTGCATCCCGCCATAAGCGGCCCACCTCCTCCATGGAGCACGGACACAGGGGGCCGGGGTGCGAGCAACTGGCCTACGTGGCGGCAAACCCGCAGACCCCTCCGTCCCGTCCCCGCCACTGCGAAGATCCCCCTGTTCTTCCATCCGTAAAGGGGTCCCCCTTTACGGATGGAAGAACAGGGGGGAGGCGCCCAGGAGATGGCTTTTGTCCGAGCCGCGGCCGGGTGGTTTACGGGCCAAGAGGCGGGGCCGCGCAGGCGCAAGCAGGCCCCCCCACCACAAGCATCCCTCCGGGCAACGTGCCCCCCCCCCGCCCCTTGAGATATCAGGCCAGGTTCACAGGGTCCCTGGGCTGGTGTCAGAGTTAACGGAAGCCCTCCCTGCCATCCAGAGGACCGTGCGTTTTCCCGTGGACCACACTTCCCAGCAGCTCTCCCACCCCCGCAGAGGCAGAGTGCCAGGGAAGAACTAGGGACCTGGGGCCGGGAAGAGGGGCCGGCCACGGTTCCGCGCCAGGTGGAGCGGGTCCCGGCGGGCGGGCGGGCGGGCGGGCGGGACCCTCGTCCACGGACCTGTTCTCCTGTGGGGAGTCTGGCCTGTGCCCCGCCTGGGAGGCTGAGAGCCTTGCTTCGCCTGCAACGCCCCCACCCTGCCACAAGGCGGCAGACTTGGGCCCCGCCGCTTCAACCCTCCAGTCTGTGCAGAAGCACCCAAAAATGGAGTGAGACCGCTGCGACCTCAGTCCCCCAGAGCTCGAACCCCCACCTCTGTGAGGGAATCGGCGGCCTCCTGTCCTTGGCGTCCGCAAGAGGCATTCACCTGCGGCGAACCAGGGCCTCGGGAGAGCAGGGCCAGGCCCCATGGTAGGAGCCCGGGGGAGGCAACGGCAGCCTCTGCGGCCAGGCCTCGGGCTCTCGCCGGGGCTCTCTCGGGGCACGGGCACCCTCTCTCGCCTAGAGAGTGCCCACGCCGTCCCTGGAGCCCCGCGAGACACCTGCTTCCCGTGATAAGAGGCCCCCTGCCTCCATGGAGCTTGGAACTCTGGGGCCGGGCTGCGGGTCACTGGGCTAAGTGGCTGGAGACGCGCAGACCCCTCCGTCCCGACCGCCCCACTGCGAAGATCCCCCTGTTCCTCCATCCGTAAGGGGGTCGCCCCTTACGGATGGAGGAACAGGGGGGAGGCCCCCAGGAGATGGCATTTGTCAGAGCCGCCGCTGGCCGGTTTCGGGCCAAGACGCGGGACCCGGCAGGCAGAGGGCAGGCAGCCCCACCAGAAGCCTCCCTCGGGGCAACGGGCCCCACCCCGGACATATCAGGCCCGCTTCACAGAGTCCCTGGGGTCCTGTCCGTGGAACTGGAAGCTCTGCCCGCCACCCAGAGGTCCGTTCCTTTTCCCGTGGACCACACTTGCCAGCGCGTCTCCCACCCCGGCAGAGGCAGAGTGCCAGGGAAGAACTAGGGCCCCGGGGCCTCGATGAGGGGCGGGCCAGGGTTCCGCGCCTGGTGGGCAGGGGCCCGGGCGGGCCGGACCCACGCCCAGGGACCCCGTCTCCCGGGGGGACTCGGGCCTGAGACCTGCCTGGGGGGCTGAGAGTCTTTCTTGGCTCAAACGGCCCCACCCTGCCCCGAGGCGGCAAACCTGCACCGAGACGCTTCTACTCTCTAAAGTCTGGGCTGGACTTCGCGAGAAGGGACTGTGTCCGCTGGGACCCGGGTCCCACAGAGCTCGAACCCCCCTCCCCGTGAAGGCATCCGCGGCCTGTGGTCCTTGCTGTCCGCAAAAGGCATTCACCTGCGGAGAACCTGGGCCCAGGTGAGCGGGACCAGGCCCCACGGCAGGAGCCTAGGGAGGCCACTGGAGCCACGGGGGCCAGGGCGGGGCATTTTCCCGGGTGCTCTCTCGGGTCCCGGGTGCCCTCTCTCGCCCGGGGAGTGCCCACGCCGTCCGCCGTCCCTTGAGCCCCGCAGGACGCCTGCATCCCGCCATAAGCGGCCCACCTCCTCCATGGAGCACGGACACAGGGGGCCGGGGTGCGAGCAACTGGCCCACGTGGCGGCAAACCCGCAGACCCCTCCGTCCCGTCCCCGCCACTGCGAAGATCCCCCTGTTCTTCCATCCGTAAAGGGGTCCCCCTTTACGGATGGAAGAACAGGGGGGAGGCGCCCAGGAGATGGCTTTTGTCCGAGCCGCGGCCGGGTGGTTTACGGGCCAAGAGGCGGGGCCGCGCAGGCGCAAGCATGCCCCCCCCCCCCCGCAAGCATCCCTCCGGGCAACGTGCCCCCCCCGCCCCCCCTTGAGATATCAGGCCAGGTTCACAGGGTCCCTGGGCTGGTGTCAGAGTTAACGGAAGCCCTCCCTGCCATCCAGAGGACCGTGCGTTTTCCCGTGGACCACACTTCCCAGCAGCTCTCCCACCCCCGCAGAGGCAGAGTGCCAGGGAAGAACTAGGGACCTGGGGCCGGGAAGAGGGGCCGGCCACGGTTCCGCGCCAGGTGGAGCGGGTCCCGGCGGGCGGGCGGGCGGGCGGGACCCTCGTCCACGGACCTGTTCTCCTGTGGGGAGTCTGGCCTGTGCCCCGCCTGGGAGGCTAAGAGCCTTGCTTCGCCTGCAACGCCCCCACCCTGCCACAAGGCGGCAGACTTGGGCCCAGCCGCTTCAACCCTCCAGTCTGTGCAGAAGCACCCCAAAATGGAGTGAGACCGCTGCGACCTCAGTCCCCCAGAGCTCGAACCCCCACCTCTGTGAGGGAATCGGCGGCCTCCTGTCCTTGGCGTCCGCAAGAGGCATTCACCTGCGGCGAACCAGGGCCTCGGGAGAGCAGGGCCAGGCCCCATGGTAGGAGCCCGGGGGAGGCAACGGCAGCCTCTGCGGCCAGGCCTCGGGCTCTCGCCGGGGCTCTCTCGGGGCACGGGCACCCTCTCTCGCCTAGAGAGTGCCCACGCCGTCCCTGGAGCCCCGCGAGACACCTGCTTCCCGTGATAAGAGGCCCCCTGCCTCCATGGAGCTTGGAACTCTGGGGCCGGGCTGCGGGTCACTGGGCTAAGTGGCTGGAGACGCGCAGACCCCTCCGTCCCGACCGCCCCACTGCGAAGATCCCCCTGTTCCTCCATCCGTAAGGGGGTCGCCCCTTACGGATGGAGGAACAGGGGGGAGGCCCCCAGGAGATGGCATTTGTCAGAGCCGCCGCTGGCCGGTTTCGGGCCAAGACGCGGGACCCGGCAGGCAGAGGGCAGGCAGCCCCACCAGAAGCCTCCCTCGGGGCAACGGGCCCCACCCCGGACATATCAGGCCCGCTTCACAGAGTCCCTGGGGTCCTGTCCGTGGAACTGGAAGCTCTGCCCGCCACCCAGAGGTCCGTTCCTTTTCCCGTGGACCACACTTGCCAGCGCGTCTCCCACCCCGGCAGAGGCAGAGTGCCAGGGAAGAACTAGGGCCCCGGGGCCTCGATGAGGGGCGGGCCAGGGTTCCGCGCCTGGTGGGCAGGGGCCCGGGCGGGCCGGACCCACGCCCAGGGACCCCGTCTCCCGGGGGGACTCGGGCCTGAGACCTGCCTGGGGGGCTGAGAGTCTTTCTTGGCTCAAACGGCCCCACCCTGCCCCAAGGCGGCAAACCTGCACCGAGACGCTTCTACTCTCTAAAGTCTGGGCTGGACTTCGCGAGAAGGGACTGTGTCCGCTGGGACCCGGGTCCCACAGAGCTCGAACCCCCCTCCCCGTGAAGGCATCCGCGGCCTGTGGTCCTTGCTGTCCGCAAAAGGCATTCACCTGCGGAGAACCTGGGCCCAGGTGAGCGGGACCAGGCCCCACGGCAGGAGCCTAGGGAGGCCACTGGAGCCACGGGGGCCAGGGCGGGGCATTTTCCCGGGTGCTCTCTCGGGTCCCGGGTGCCCTCTCTCGCCCGGGGAGTGCCCACGCCGTCCGCCGTCCCTTGAGCCCCGCAGGACGCCTGCATCCCGCCATAAGCGGCCCACCTCCTCCATGGAGCACGGACACAGGGGGCCGGGGTGCGAGCAACTGGCCCACGTGGCGGCAAACCCGCAGACCCCTCCGTCCCGTCCCCGCCACTGCGAAGATCCCCCTGTTCTTCCATCCGTAAAGGGGTCCCCCTTTACGGATGGAAGAACAGGGGGGAGGCGCCCAGGAGATGGCTTTTGTCCGAGCCGCGGCCGGGTGGTTTACGGGCCAAGAGGCGGGGCCGCGCAGGCGCAAGCATGCCCCCCCCCCCCCCGCAAGCATCCCTCCGGGCAACGTGCCCCCCCCGCCCCCCCTTGAGATATCAGGCCAGGTTCACAGGGTCCCTGGGCTGGTGTCAGAGTTAACGGAAGCCCTCCCTGCCATCCAGAGGACCGTGCGTTTTCCCGTGGACCACACTTCCCAGCAGCTCTCCCACCCCCGCAGAGGCAGAGTGCCAGGGAAGAACTAGGGACCTGGGGCCGGGAAGAGGGGCCGGCCACGGTTCCGCGCCAGGTGGAGCGGGTCCCGGCGGGCGGGCGGGCGGGCGGGACCCTCGTCCACGGACCTGTTCTCCTGTGGGGAGTCTGGCCTGTGCCCCGCCTGGGAGGCTAAGAGCCTTGCTTCGCCTGCAACGCCCCCACCCTGCCACAAGGCGGCAGACTTGGGCCCAGCCGCTTCAACCCTCCAGTCTGTGCAGAAGCACCCCAAAATGGAGTGAGACCGCTGCGACCTCAGTCCCCCAGAGCTCGAACCCCCACCTCTGTGAGGGAATCGGCGGCCTCCTGTCCTTGGCGTCCGCAAGAGGCATTCACCTGCGGCGAACCAGGGCCTCGGGAGAGCAGGGCCAGGCCCCATGGTAGGAGCCCGGGGGAGGCAACGGCAGCCTCTGCGGCCAGGCCTCGGGCTCTCGCCGGGGCTCTCTCGGGGCACGGGCACCCTCTCTCGCCTAGAGAGTGCCCACGCCGTCCCTGGAGCCCCGCGAGACACCTGCTTCCCGTGATAAGAGGCCCCCTGCCTCCATGGAGCTTGGAACTCTGGGGCCGGGCTGCGGGTCACTGGGCTAAGTGGCTGGAGACGCGCAGACCCCTCCGTCCCGACCGCCCCACTGCGAAGATCCCCCTGTTCCTCCATCCGTAAGGGGGTCGCCCCTTACGGATGGAGGAACAGGGGGGAGGCCCCCAGGAGATGGCATTTGTCAGAGCCGCCGCTGGCCGGTTTCGGGCCAAGACGCGGGACCCGGCAGGCAGAGGGCAGGCAGCCCCACCAGAAGCCTCCCTCGGGGCAACGGGCCCCACCCCGGACATATCAGGCCCGCTTCACAGAGTCCCTGGGGTCCTGTCCGTGGAACTGGAAGCTCTGCCCGCCACCCAGAGGTCCGTTCCTTTTCCCGTGGACCACACTTGCCAGCGCGTCTCCCACCCCGGCAGAGGCAGAGTGCCAGGGAAGAACTAGGGCCCCGGGGCCTCGATGAGGGGCGGGCCAGGGTTCCGCGCCTAGTGGGCAGGGGCCCGGGCGGGCCGGACCCACGCCCAGGGACCCCGTCTCCCGGGGGGACTCGGGCCTGAGACCTGCCTGGGGGGCTGAGAGTCTTTCTTGGCTCAAACGGCCCCACCCTGCCCCGAGGCGGCAAACCTGCACCGAGACGCTTCTACTCTCTAAAGTCTGGGCTGGACTTCGCGAGAAGGGACTGTGTCCGCTGGGACCCGGGTCCCACAGAGCTCGAACCCCCCTCCCCGTGAAGGCATCCGCGGCCTGTGGTCCTTGCTGTCCGCAAAAGGCATTCACCTGCGGAGAACCTGGGCCCAGGTGAGCGGGACCAGGCCCCACGGCAGGAGCCTAGGGAGGCCACTGGAGCCACGGGGGCCAGGGCGGGGCATTTTCCCGGGTGCTCTCTCGGGTCCCGGGTGCCCTCTCTCGCCCGGGGAGTGCCCACGCCGTCCGCCGTCCCTTGAGCCCCGCAGGACGCCTGCATCCCGCCATAAGCGGCCCACCTCCTCCATGGAGCACGGACACAGGGGGCCGGGGTGCGAGCAACTGGCCTACGTGGCGGCAAACCCGCAGACCCCTCCGTCCCGTCCCCGCCACTGCGAAGATCCCCCTGTTCTTCCATCCGTAAAGGGGTCCCCCTTTACGGATGGAAGAACAGGGGGGAGGCGCCCAGGAGATGGCTTTTGTCCGAGCCGCGGCCGGGTGGTTTACGGGCCAAGAGGCGGGGCCGCGCAGGCGCAAGCAGGCCCCCCCCCCCCCCGCAAGCATCCCTCCGGGCAACGTGCCCCCCCCCGCCCCCCCTTGAGATATCAGGCCAGGTTCACAGGGTCCCTGGGCTGGTGTCAGAGTTAACGGAAGCCCTCCCTGCCATCCAGAGGACCGTGCGTTTTCCCGTGGACCACACTTCCCAGCAGCTCTCCCACCCCCGCAGAGGCAGAGTGCCAGGGAAGAACTAGGGACCTGGGGCCGGGAAGAGGGGCCGGCCACGGTTCCGCGCCAGGTGGAGCGGGTCCCGGCGGGCGGGCGGGCGGGCGGGACCCTCGTCCACGGACCTGTTCTCCTGTGGGGAGTCTGGCCTGTGCCCCGCCTGGGAGGCTAAGAGCCTTGCTTCGCCTGCAACGCCCCCACCCTGCCACAAGGCGGCAGACTTGGGCCCAGCCGCTTCAACCCTCCAGTCTGTGCAGAAGCACCCCAAAATGGAGTGAGACCGCTGCGACCTCAGTCCCCCAGAGCTCGAACCCCCACCTCTGTGAGGGAATCGGCGGCCTCCTGTCCTTGGCGTCCGCAAGAGGCATTCACCTGCGGCGAACCAGGGCCTCGGGAGAGCAGGGCCAGGCCCCATGGTAGGAGCCCGGGGGAGGCAACGGCAGCCTCTGCGGCCAGGCCTCGGGCTCTCGCCGGGGCTCTCTCGGGGCACGGGCACCCTCTCTCGCCTAGAGAGTGCCCACGCCGTCCCTGGAGCCCCGCGAGACACCTGCTTCCCGTGATAAGAGGCCCCCTGCCTCCATGGAGCTTGGAACTCTGGGGCCGGGCTGCGGGTCACTGGGCTAAGTGGCTGGAGACGCGCAGACCCCTCCGTCCCGACCGCCCCACTGCGAAGATCCCCCTGTTCCTCCATCCGTAAGGGGGTCGCCCCTTACGGATGGAGGAACAGGGGGGAGGCCCCCAGGAGATGGCATTTGTCAGAGCCGCCGCTGGCCGGTTTCGGGCCAAGACGCGGGACCCGGCAGGCAGAGGGCAGGCAGCCCCACCAGAAGCCTCCCTCGGGGCAACGGGCCCCACCCCGGACATATCAGGCCCGCTTCACAGAGTCCCTGGGGTCCTGTCCGTGGAACTGGAAGCTCTGCCCGCCACCCAGAGGTCCGTTCCTTTTCCCGTGGACCACACTTGCCAGCGCGTCTCCCACCCCGGCAGAGGCAGAGTGCCAGGGAAGAACTAGGGCCCCGGGGCCTCGATGAGGGGCGGGCCAGGGTTCCGCGCCTGGTGGGCAGGGGCCCGGGCGGGCCGGACCCACGCCCAGGGACCCCGTCTCCCGGGGGGACTCGGGCCTGAGACCTGCCTGGGGGGCTGAGAGTCTTTCTTGGCTCAAACGGCCCCACCCTGCCCCGAGGCGGCAAACCTGCACCGAGACGCTTCTACTCTCTAAAGTCTGGGCTGGACTTCGCGAGAAGGGACTGTGTCCGCTGGGACCCGGGTCCCACAGAGCTCGAACCCCCCTCCCCGTGAAGGCATCCGCGGCCTGTGGTCCTTGCTGTCCGCAAAAGGCATTCACCTGCGGAGAACCTGGGCCCAGGTGAGCGGGACCAGGCCCCACGGCAGGAGCCTAGGGAGGCCACTGGAGCCACGGGGGCCAGGGCGGGGCATTTTCCCGGGTGCTCTCTCGGGTCCCGGGTGCCCTCTCTCGCCCGGGGAGTGCCCACGCCGTCCGCCGTCCCTTGAGCCCCGCAGGACGCCTGCATCCCGCCATAAGCGGCCCACCTCCTCCATGGAGCACGGACACAGGGGGCCGGGGTGCGAGCAACTGGCCTACGTGGCGGCAAACCCGCAGACCCCTCCGTCCCGTCCCCGCCACTGCGAAGATCCCCCTGTTCTTCCATCCGTAAAGGGGTCCCCCTTTACGGATGGAAGAACAGGGGGGAGGCGCCCAGGAGATGGCTTTTGTCCGAGCCGCGGCCGGGTGGTTTACGGGCCAAGAGGCGGGGCCGCGCAGGCGCAAGCAGGCCCCCCCCCCCCCCCGCAAGCATCCCTCCGGGCAACGTGCCCCCCCCCGCCCCCCCTTGAGATATCAGGCCAGGTTCACAGGGTCCCTGGGCTGGTGTCAGAGTTAACGGAAGCCCTCCCTGCCATCCAGAGGACCGTGCGTTTTCCCGTGGACCACACTTCCCAGCAGCTCTCCCACCCCCGCAGAGGCAGAGTGCCAGGGAAGAACTAGGGACCTGGGGCCGGGAAGAGGGGCCGGCCACGGTTCCGCGCCAGGTGGAGCGGGTCCCGGCGGGCGGGCGGGCGGGCGGGACCCTCGTCCACGGACCTGTTCTCCTGTGGGGAGTCTGGCCTGTGCCCCGCCTGGGAGGCTAAGAGCCTTGCTTCGCCTGCAACGCCCCCACCCTGCCACAAGGCGGCAGACTTGGGCCCAGCCGCTTCAACCCTCCAGTCTGTGCAGAAGCACCCCAAAATGGAGTGAGACCGCTGCGACCTCAGTCCCCCAGAGCTCGAACCCCCACCTCTGTGAGGGAATCGGCGGCCTCCTGTCCTTGGCGTCCGCAAGAGGCATTCACCTGCGGCGAACCAGGGCCTCGGGAGAGCAGGGCCAGGCCCCATGGTAGGAGCCCGGGGGAGGCAACGGCAGCCTCTGCGGCCAGGCCTCGGGCTCTCGCCGGGGCTCTCTCGGGGCACGGGCACCCTCTCTCGCCTAGAGAGTGCCCACGCCGTCCCTGGAGCCCCGCGAGACACCTGCTTCCCGTGATAAGAGGCCCCCTGCCTCCATGGAGCTTGGAACTCTGGGGCCGGGCTGCGGGTCACTGGGCTAAGTGGCTGGAGACGCGCAGACCCCTCCGTCCCGACCGCCCCACTGCGAAGATCCCCCTGTTCCTCCATCCGTAAGGGGGTCGCCCCTTACGGATGGAGGAACAGGGGGGAGGCCCCCAGGAGATGGCATTTGTCAGAGCCGCCGCTGGCCGGTTTCGGGCCAAGACGCGGGACCCGGCAGGCAGAGGGCAGGCAGCCCCACCAGAAGCCTCCCTCGGGGCAACGGGCCCCACCCCGGACATATCAGGCCCGCTTCACAGAGTCCCTGGGGTCCTGTCCGTGGAACTGGAAGCTCTGCCCGCCACCCAGAGGTCCGTTCCTTTTCCCGTGGACCACACTTGCCAGCGCGTCTCCCACCCCGGCAGAGGCAGAGTGCCAGGGAAGAACTAGGGCCCCGGGGCCTCGATGAGGGGCGGGCCAGGGTTCCGCGCCTGGTGGGCAGGGGCCCGGGCGGGCCGGACCCACGCCCAGGGACCCCGTCTCCCGGGGGGACTCGGGCCTGAGACCTGCCTGGGGGGCTGAGAGTCTTTCTTGGCTCAAACGGCCCCACCCTGCCCCGAGGCGGCAAACCTGCACCGAGACGCTTCTACTCTCTAAAGTCTGGGCTGGACTTCGCGAGAAGGGACTGTGTCCGCTGGGACCCGGGTCCCACAGAGCTCGAACCCCCCTCCCCGTGAAGGCATCCGCGGCCTGTGGTCCTTGCTGTCCGCAAAAGGCATTCACCTGCGGAGAACCTGGGCCCAGGTGAGCGGGACCAGGCCCCACGGCAGGAGCCTAGGGAGGCCACTGGAGCCACGGGGGCCAGGGCGGGGCATTTTCCCGGGTGCTCTCTCGGGTCCCGGGTGCCCTCTCTCGCCCGGGGAGTGCCCACGCCGTCCGCCGTCCCTTGAGCCCCGCAGGACGCCTGCATCCCGCCATAAGCGGCCCACCTCCTCCATGGAGCACGGACACAGGGGGCCGGGGTGCGAGCAACTGGCCTACGTGGCGGCAAACCCGCAGACCCCTCCGTCCCGTCCCCGCCACTGCGAAGATCCCCCTGTTCTTCCATCCGTAAAGGGGTCCCCCTTTACGGATGGAAGAACAGGGGGGAGGCGCCCAGGAGATGGCTTTTGTCCGAGCCGCGGCCGGGTGGTTTACGGGCCAAGAGGCGGGGCCGCGCAGGCGCAAGCAGGCCCCCCCCCCCCCCGCAAGCATCCCTCCGGGCAACGTGCCCCCCCCGCCCCCCCTTGAGATATCAGGCCAGGTTCACAGGGTCCCTGGGCTGGTGTCAGAGTTAACGGAAGCCCTCCCTGCCATCCAGAGGACCGTGCGTTTTCCCGTGGACCACACTTCCCAGCAGCTCTCCCACCCCCGCAGAGGCAGAGTGCCAGGGAAGAACTAGGGACCTGGGGCCGGGAAGAGGGGCCGGCCACGGTTCCGCGCCAGGTGGAGCGGGTCCCGGCGGGCGGGCGGGCGGGCGGGACCCTCGTCCACGGACCTGTTCTCCTGTGGGGAGTCTGGCCTGTGCCCCGCCTGGGAGGCTAAGAGCCTTGCTTCGCCTGCAACGCCCCCACCCTGCCACAAGGCGGCAGACTTGGGCCCAGCCGCTTCAACCCTCCAGTCTGTGCAGAAGCACCCCAAAATGGAGTGAGACCGCTGCGACCTCAGTCCCCCAGAGCTCGAACCCCCACCTCTGTGAGGGAATCGGCGGCCTCCTGTCCTTGGCGTCCGCAAGAGGCATTCACCTGCGGCGAACCAGGGCCTCGGGAGAGCAGGGCCAGGCCCCATGGTAGGAGCCCGGGGGAGGCAACGGCAGCCTCTGCGGCCAGGCCTCGGGCTCTCGCCGGGGCTCTCTCGGGGCACGGGCACCCTCTCTCGCCTAGAGAGTGCCCACGCCGTCCCTGGAGCCCCGCGAGACACCTGCTTCCCGTGATAAGAGGCCCCCTGCCTCCATGGAGCTTGGAACTCTGGGGCCGGGCTGCGGGTCACTGGGCTAAGTGGCTGGAGACGCGCAGACCCCTCCGTCCCGACCGCCCCACTGCGAAGATCCCCCTGTTCCTCCATCCGTAAGGGGGTCGCCCCTTACGGATGGAGGAACAGGGGGGAGGCCCCCAGGAGATGGCATTTGTCAGAGCCGCCGCTGGCCGGTTTCGGGCCAAGACGCGGGACCCGGCAGGCAGAGGGCAGGCAGCCCCACCAGAAGCCTCCCTCGGGGCAACGGGCCCCACCCCGGACATATCAGGCCCGCTTCACAGAGTCCCTGGGGTCCTGTCCGTGGAACTGGAAGCTCTGCCCGCCACCCAGAGGTCCGTTCCTTTTCCCGTGGACCACACTTGCCAGCGCGTCTCCCACCCCGGCAGAGGCAGAGTGCCAGGGAAGAACTAGGGCCCCGGGGCCTCGATGAGGGGCGGGCCAGGGTTCCGCGCCTGGTGGGCAGGGGCCCGGGCGGGCCGGACCCACGCCCAGGGACCCCGTCTCCCGGGGGGACTCGGGCCTGAGACCTGCCTGGGGGGCTGAGAGTCTTTCTTGGCTCAAACGGCCCCACCCTGCCCCGAGGCGGCAAACCTGCACCGAGACGCTTCTACTCTCTAAAGTCTGGGCTGGACTTCGCGAGAAGGGACTGTGTCCGCTGGGACCCGGGTCCCACAGAGCTCGAACCCCCCTCCCCGTGAAGGCATCCGCGGCCTGTGGTCCTTGCTGTCCGCAAAAGGCATTCACCTGCGGAGAACCTGGGCCCAGGTGAGCGGGACCAGGCCCCACGGCAGGAGCCTAGGGAGGCCACTGGAGCCACGGGGGCCAGGGCGGGGCATTTTCCCGGGTGCTCTCTCGGGTCCCGGGTGCCCTCTCTCGCCCGGGGAGTGCCCACGCCGTCCGCCGTCCCTTGAGCCCCGCAGGACGCCTGCATCCCGCCATAAGCGGCCCACCTCCTCCATGGAGCACGGACACAGGGGGCCGGGGTGCGAGCAACTGGCCTACGTGGCGGCAAACCCGCAGACCCCTCCGTCCCGTCCCCGCCACTGCGAAGATCCCCCTGTTCTTCCATCCGTAAAGGGGTCCCCCTTTACGGATGGAAGAACAGGGGGGAGGCGCCCAGGAGATGGCTTTTGTCCGAGCCGCGGCCGGGTGGTTTACGGGCCAAGAGGCGGGGCCGCGCAGGCGCAAGCAGGCCCCCCCCCCCCCGCAAGCATCCCTCCGGGCAACGTGCCCCCCCCGCCCCCCCTTGAGATATCAGGCCAGGTTCACAGGGTCCCTGGGCTGGTGTCAGAGTTAACGGAAGCCCTCCCTGCCATCCAGAGGACCGTGCGTTTTCCCGTGGACCACACTTCCCAGCAGCTCTCCCACCCCCGCAGAGGCAGAGTGCCAGGGAAGAACTAGGGACCTGGGGCCGGGAAGAGGGGCCGGCCACGGTTCCGCGCCAGGTGGAGCGGGTCCCGGCGGGCGGGCGGGCGGGCGGGACCCTCGTCCACGGACCTGTTCTCCTGTGGGGAGTCTGGCCTGTGCCCCGCCTGGGAGGCTAAGAGCCTTGCTTCGCCTGCAACGCCCCCACCCTGCCACAAGGCGGCAGACTTGGGCCCAGCCGCTTCAACCCTCCAGTCTGTGCAGAAGCACCCCAAAATGGAGTGAGACCGCTGCGACCTCAGTCCCCCAGAGCTCGAACCCCCACCTCTGTGAGGGAATCGGCGGCCTCCTGTCCTTGGCGTCCGCAAGAGGCATTCACCTGCGGCGAACCAGGGCCTCGGGAGAGCAGGGCCAGGCCCCATGGTAGGAGCCCGGGGGAGGCAACGGCAGCCTCTGCGGCCAGGCCTCGGGCTCTCGCCGGGGCTCTCTCGGGGCACGGGCACCCTCTCTCGCCTAGAGAGTGCCACGCCGTCCCTGGAGCCCCGCGAGACACCTGCTTCCCGTGATAAGAGTCCCCCTGCCTCCATGGAGCTTGGAACTCTGGGGCCGAGGCTGCGGGTCACTGGGCTAAGTGGCTGGAGACGCGCAGACCCCTCCGTCCCGACCGCCCCACTGCGAAGATCCCCCTGTTCTCCATACCGTAAGGGGGTCGCCCCTTACGGATGGAGGAACAGGGGGGAGGCCCCCAGGAAGATGGCATTTGTCAGAGCCGCCGCTGGCCGGTTTCGGGCCCAAGACGCGGGACCACCGGCAGGCAAGAGGGGCAGCAGCCCCACCAGAAGCCTCCCTCGGGGCAACGGGCCCCACCCCGGACATATCAGGCCCGCTTCACAGAGTCCCTGGGGTCCTGTCCGTGGAACTGGAAGCTCTGCCCGCCACCCAGAGGTCCGTCCTTTTCCCGTGGACCACACTTGCCAGCGCGTCTCCCACCACCGGCAGAGGCAGAGTGCCAGGGAAGAACTAGGGCCCCGGGGGCCTCGATGAGGGGCGGGCCAGGGTTCCGCGCCCTGGTGGGCAGGGGCCCGGGCGGGCCGGACCCACCGCCCAGGGACCCCCGTCTCCCGGGGGGACTCGGGCCTGAGACCTGCCTGGGGGGCTGAGAGTCTTTCTTGGCTCAAACGGCCCCCACCCTGCCCCGAGGCGGCAAACCGTGCACCGAGACGCTTCTACTCTCTAAAGTCTGGGCTGGACTTCGCGAGAAGGGACTGTGTCCGCTGGGACCCGGGTCCCACAGAGCTCGAACCCCCCTCCCCTGTGAAGGCATCCGCGGACCTGTGGTCCTTGCTGTCCGCAAAAGGCATTCACCTGCGGAGAACCTGGGCCCAGGTGAGCGGGACCAGGCCCCACGGCAGGAGCCTAGGGAGGCCACTGGAGCCACGGGGGCCAGGGCGGGGCATTTTCCCGGGTGCTTCTCTCGGGTCCTCGGGTGCCCTCTCTCGCCCCCGGGGAGTGCCCACGCCGTCCCTTGAGCCCCGCAGGACGCCTGCATCCCGCCATAAGCGGCCCACCTCCTCCATGGAGCACGGACACAGGGGGCCGGGGGTGCGAGCAACTGGCCTACGTGGCGGCAAACCCGCAGACCCCTCCGTCCCGTCCCCGCCACTGCGAAGATCCCCCTGTTCTTCCATCCGTAAAAGGGGTCCCCCTTTACGGATGGAAGAACAGGGGGGAGGCGCCCAGGAGATGGCTTTTGTCCGAGCCGCGGCCAGGGTGGTTTAGCGGGCCAAGAGGCGGGGCCGCGCAGGCGCAAGCAGGCCCCCCCACCGCAAGCATCCCTCCGGGCAACGTGCCCCCCACCCCGCCCCCCTTGAGATATCAGGCCAGGTTCACAGGTCCCTGGGCTGGTGTCAGAGTTAACGGAAGCCCTCCCTGCCATCCAGAGGACCGTGCGTTTTCCCGTGGACCACACTTCCCAGCAGCTCTCCCACCCCCGCAGAGGCAGAGTGCCAGGGAAGAACTAGGGACCTGGGGCCGGGAAGAGGGGCCGGCCACGGTTCCGCGCCAGGTGGAGCGGGTCCCGGCGGGGCGGGGCGGAGGCGGGCGGGACCCTCGTCCACGGACCTGTTCTCCTGTGGGGAGTCTGGCCTGTGCCCCGCCTGGGAGGCTAAGAGCCTTGCTTCGCCCTGCAACGCCCCCACCCCCTGCCACAAGGCGGCAGACTTGGGCCCAGCCGCTTCAACCCTCCAGTCTGTGCAGAAGCACCCAAAAATGGAGTGAGACCGCTGCGACCTCAGTCCCCAGAGCTCGAACCCCCACCTCTGTGAGGGAATCGGCGGCCTCCTGTCCTTGGCGTCCGCAAAAGGCATTCACCTGCGGCGAACCAGGGCCTCGGGGAGAGCAGGGCCAGCCCCATGGTAGGAGCCCGGGGGAGCAAACGGCAGCCTCTGCGGCCAGGCCTCGGGCTCTCGCCGGGGCTCCTCTCGGGGCAACGGGCACCCTCTCTCGCCTAGAGAGTGCCCACGCCGTCCCTGGAGCCCCGCGAGACACCTGCTTCCCGTGATAAGAGGCCCCCTGCCTCCATGGAGCTTGGAACTCTGGGCCGGGCTGCGGGTGCACTGGCTAAGTGGCTGGAGACGCGCAGACACCCCTCCGTCCCGACCCCGCCCCACTGCGAAGATCCCCCTGTTCCTCCATCCGTAAGGGGGTCGCCCCTTACGGATGGAGGAACAGGGGGAGGCCCCCAGGAGAAGGCATTTGTCAGAGCCCGCCGCTGGCCGGTTTCGGGCCAAGACGCGGGACCCGGCAGGCAGAGGGCAGGCAGCCCCACCAGAAGCCTCCCTCGGGGCAACGGGCCCCACCCCGGACATATCAGGCCCGCTTCACAGAGTCCCTGGGGTCCTGTCCGTGGAACTGGAAGCTCTGCCCGCCACCCAGAGGTCCGTTCCTTTTCCCGTGGACCACACTTGCCAGCGCGTCACCCACCCCGGCAGAGGCAGAGTGCCAGGGAAGAACTAGGGCCCCGGGGCCTCGATGAGGGCGGGCCAGGTTCCGCGCCTGGTGGGCAGGGGCCCGGGCGGGCCGGACCCACGCCCAGGGACCCCGTCTCCCGGGGGGACTCGGGCCTGAGACCTGCCTGGGGGGCTGAGAGTCTTTCTTGGCTCAAACGGCCCCACCCTGCCCCGAGGCGGCAAACCTGCACCGAGACGCTTCTACTCTCTAAAGTCTGGGCTGGACTTCGCGAGAAGGGACTGTGTCCGCTGGGACCCGGGTCCACAGAGCTCGAACCCCCCTCCCCGTGAAGGCATCCGCGGCCTGTGGTCCTTGCTGTCCGCAAAAGGCATTCACCTGCGGAGAACCTGGGCCCAGGTGGGCGGGACCAGGCCCCACGGCAGGAGCCTAGGGAGGCCACTGGAGCCACGGGGGCCAGGGCGGGGCATTTTCCCGGGTGCTCTCTCGGGTCCCGGGTGCCCTCTCTCGCCCGGGGAGTGCCCACGCCGTCCCTTGAGCCCCGCAGGACGCCTGCATCCCGCCATAAGCGGCCCACCTCCTCCATGGAGCACGGGACACAGGGGGCCGGGGTGCGAGCAACTGGCCTACGTGGCGGCAAACCCGCAGACCCCTCCGTCCCGTCCCCGCCACTGCGAAGATCCCCCTGTTCTTCCATTCGTAAAGGGGTCCCCCTTTACGGAGGGAAGAACAGGGGGGAGGCGCCCAGGAGATGGCTTTTGTCCGAGCCGCGGCCGGGTGGTTTACGGGCCAAGAGGCGGGGCCGCGCAGGCGCAAGCAGGCCCCCCACCGCAAGCATCCCTCCGGGCAACGTGCCCCCCCCCCCGCCCCCCCTTGAGATATCAGGCCAGGTTCACAGGGTCCCTGGGCTGGTGTCAGAGTTAACGGAAGCCCTCCCTGCCATCCAGAGGACCGTGCGTTTTCCCGTGGACCACACTTCCCAGCAGCTCTCCCACCCCCCGCAGAGGCAGAGTGCCAGGGAAGAACTAGGGACCTGGGGCCGGGAAGAGGGGCCAGGCCACGGTTCCGCGCCAGGTGGAGCGGGGTCCCGGCGGGCGGGCGGGCGGGCGGGACCCTCGTCCACGGACCTGTTCTCCTGTGGGGAGTCTGGCCTGTGCCCCGCTGGGAGGCTAAGAGCCTTGCTTCGCCTGCAACGCCCCCACCCTGCCACAAGGCGGCAGACTTGGGCCCCAGCCGCTTCAACCCTCCAGTCTGTGCAGAAGCACCCAAAAATGGAGTGAGACCGCTGCGGACCTCAGTCCCCCAGAGCTCGAACCCCCACCTCTGTGAGGGAATCGGCGGCCTCCTGTCCTTGGCGTCCGCAAAAGGCATTCACCTGCGGCGAACCAGGGCCTCGGGAGAGCAGGGCCAGGCCCCATGGTAGGAGCCCGGGGGAGGCAACGGCAGCCTCTGCGGCCAGGCCTCGGGCTCTCGCCGGGGCTCTCTCGGGGCACGGGCACCCTCTCTCGCCTAGAGAGTGCCCACGCCGTCCCTGGAGCCCCGCGAGACACCTGCTTCCCGTGATAAGAGGCCCCCTGCCTCCATGGAGCTTGGAACTCTGGGGCCGGGCTGCGGGTCACTGGGCTAAGTGGCTGGAGACGCGCAGACCCCCTCCGTCCCGACCAGCCCCCACTGCGAAGATCCCCCACTTTCCTCCATCCGTAAGGGGGTCGCCCCTTACGGATGGAGGAACAGGGGGGAGGCCCCCAGGAGATGGCATTTGTCAGAGCCGCCGCTGGCCGGGTTTCGGGCCAAGACGCGGGACCCGGCAGGCAGAGGGCAGGCAGCCCCACCAGAAGCCTCCCTCGGGGCAACGGGCCCCACCCCCGGACATATCAGGCCCCGCTTCACAGAGTCCCTGGGGTCCTGTCCGTGGAACTGGAAGCTCTGCCCGCCACCCAGAGGTCCGTTCCTTTTCCCGTGGACCACACTTGCCAGCGCGGTCTCCCACCCCGGCAGAGGCAGAGTGCCAGGGAAGAACTAGGGGCCCCCGGGGCCTCGATGAGGGGCGGGCCAGGGTTCCGCGCCTGGTGGACAGGGGCCCGGGCGGGCCGGACCCACGCCCAGGGACCCCGTCTCCCGGGGGACTCGGGCCTGAGACCTGCCTGGGGGGCTGAGAGTCTTTCTTGGCTCAAACGGCCCCACCCTGCCCCGAGGCGGCAAACCTGCACCGAGACGCTTCTACTCTCTAAAGTCTGGGCTGGACTTCGCGAGAAGGGACTGTGTCCGCTGGGACCCGGGTCCCACAGAGCTCGAACCCCCCTCCCCGTGAAGGCATCCGCGGCCTGTGGTCCTTGCTGTCCGCAAAGGCATTCACCTGCGGAGAACCTGGGCCCAGG